>NC_134688.1:4507807-4633882 GCF_050947455.1 Rhinoderma darwinii
GAAATAGGAACAATGTCTCTGTTCATGGCGACACAAATATTGGTGCTCAATAAGAAACCCTACTTGGTAGATGTAGCAGTGAATGTGGTGATAATGTCACAACAACCCCCACCCCCATTGCACAGGATATTTCAACCAAGGAGAATTAAAGGGAGAAATAATAATAGTTTTCAGTTCTTCGAAAGGCTTGATCTAGCACATCACGATGTACAATGAGCTGATCCTTATAAAAAGTAGCTTTAGACCCCCTGCTGTACACATAGCGACCCAAAGACCCCACCATTGTGTGGCCGCCTTCTCTAGAAGATGGGTCAGTAATGTCTACAAACTAGTCTGGAATCTAATAAAGAAATGTCTTTATATTGTCAATTAAAAGATTTCATCAACACCTTCACCTGCTCTCATCAATAATAGTTTATCCTCAAAAACTAAAATGAATAGTCGACAGCCCCCTAAATCTTCAAGTTTGTTAAAGTATAATATATGTGTTTATCAAACCAATTGTGGGTAAAAGGAGGTGGTATAGGAGCACAAGAGGCTGTGGGAGATAAACAGACGAGGGGATGGACACTACATCAACAGAGCTGCACTCACTATTCTGCTGGCGGAGTCACTGTGTACATACATTACATTACTTATCCTGTACTGATCCTGAGTTATATCCTGTATTATACTCCAGAGCTGCACTCACTATTCTGCTGGTGGAGTCACTGTGTATATACATTACATTACCTATCCAGTACTGATCCTGAGTTATATCCTGTATTATACTCCAGAGCTGCACTCATTATTCTGCTGGTGGAGTCACTGTGTACATACATTACATTACTTATCCTGTACTGATCCGGAGTTACATCCTGTATTATACTCCAGAGCTGCACTCACTATTCTGCAGGTGGAGTCACTGTGTACATACATTACTTATCCTGTACTGATCCTGAGTTACATCCTGTATTATACTCCAGAGCTGGGCTCACTATTCTGCTGGTGGAGTCACTGTGTACATACATTACATTACTTATCCTGTACTGATCCTGAGTTACATCCTGTATTATACTCCAGAGCTGCACTCACTATTCTGCTGGTGGAGTCACTGTGTACATACATGACACTACTTATCCTGTACTGATCCTGAGTTACATCCTGTATTATACTCCAGAGCTGGGCTCACTATTCTGCTGGTGGGGTCACTGTGTACATACATGACATTACTTATCCTGAGTTACATCCTGTATTATACTCCAGAGCTGCACTCACTATTCTGCAGGTGGAGTCACTGTGTACATACATTACTTATCCTGTACTGATCCTGAGTTACATCCTGTATTATACTCCAGAGCTGGGCTCACTATTCTCCTGGTGGAGTCACTGTGTACATACATGACATAACTTATCCTGTACTGATCCTGAGTTACATCCTGTATTATACTCCAGAGCTGGGCTCACTATTCTGCTGGTGGGGTCACTGTGTACATACATGACATTACTTATCCTGTACTGATCCTGAGTTACATCCTGTATTATACTCCGGAGCTGCGCTCACTATTCTGCTGGTGGAGTCACTGTGCACATACATTACATTACTTATCCTGTACTGATCCTGAGTTACATCCTGTATTATACTCCAGAGCTGCACTCACTATTCTGCTGGTGGAGTCACTGTGTACATACATTACATTACTTATCCTGTACTGATCCTGAGTTATATCCTGTATTATACTCCAGAGCTGCACACACTATTCTGCTGGTGGAGTCACTGCGTACATACATTACATTACTTATCCTGTACTGATCCTGAGTTACATCCTGTATTATACTCCAGAGCTGCACTCACTATTCTGCTGGTGGAGTCACTGTGTACATACATTACATTACTTATCCTGTACTGATCCTGAGTTATATCCTGTATTATACTCCAGAGCTGCACTCACTATTCTGCTGGTGGAGTCACTGTGTACATACATTACATTACTTATCCTGTACTGATCCTGAGTTATATCCTGTATTATACTCCAGAGCTGCACTCACTATTCTGCTGGTGGAGTCACTGTGTACATACATTACATTACTTATCCTGTACTGATCCTGAGTTATATCCTGTATTATACTCCAGAGCTGCACTCACTATTCTGCTGGTGGAGTCACTGTGTACATACATTACATTACTTATCCTGTACTGATCCTGAGTTATATCCTGTATTATACTCCAGAGCTGCACTCACTATTCTTCTGGTGGAGTCACTGTGTACATACATTACATTACTTATCCTGTACTGATTTTGAGTTATATCCTGTATTATACTCCAGAGCTGCACTCACTATTCTGCTGGTGGAGTCACTGTGTACATACATTACATTACTTATCCTGTACTGATCCTGAGTTACATCCTGTATTATACTCCAGAGCTGCACTCACTGTTCTGCTGGTGGAGTCACTGTGTACATACATTACATTACTTATCCTGTACTGATCCTGAGTTACATAATGTATTATACTCCAGAGCTGCACTCACTATTCTGCTGGTGGAGTCACTGTGTACATACATTACATTACTTATCCTGTACTGATCCTGAGTTACATCCTGTATTATACTCCAGAGCTGCACTCACTATTCTGCTGGTGGAGTCACTGTGTACATACATTACATTACTTATCCTGTAATGATCCTGAGTTACATCTGAGAGCTGTATATTTCTGTCTGTAGTGAGCTCCCCCTAGTGGTGGCTGCAGGCTGAAGAATGTTATTATGTAACTTTATGGGAGCTGTATAAATCTGCATGTAGTGATCTCCCCCTAGTGGTGGCTGCAGAATGTGATCATGTAACTTTATGGGAGCTGTATATATCTGCATGTAGTGAGCTCACCCTAGTGGTCGCTGCAGACAGCAGAATATTATCATGTACTTATATGGGAGCTGTATATATCTGTATCCCCTAGTGGTGGCTGCAGGTATTGAGAATGTTATGGGATTCTATGGGAGCTGTATATTTCTGTGTGTAGTGAGCGCCCGCTAGTGGTGACTGCAGGCAACAGAACGTTATCATGTAACTACTGGAGCTGTATATCGCTGTATGCCGTGAGATCCCCCTAGTGATGACTGCAGGCATCAGAATTTTACTATGTAACTCTATGGGAGCTGTATATATCTACATGTAGTGAGCTCCTCCTAGTGGTGACTGCAGGTAGTGAGTGTCTCGTTGGGTATGTGGACCCTCTGGGCTGTAGCGCCTTGACGGTGTGGCAGTTGGCCAACAGGGCGTAGGTCACATTCTATAGTTCGTAGAGGGTACCTGTGGCAGCTCAGACAGTAGCGCAGGCTTGGCTGGAACTAGGCAGCAGGTAGACGTCAGGTGTGGAGTTGTAGGACAGGCGTGGTACACAGCATGGCACGCCACTTGACCAGGATAGTACAGGAGACAGGTACAGGGAACACTGGGAACTGGAAAACACTTAGGAGACCATTTGCATAGACAGACTAAGATAACGACAACGTGGCTCGGGGCCTGGGCCCCTCTTATAGTCCTGGGTGCTCATGGGCTAATTTTGTACTTGAGTTCAGGTGCGCGCGCTGGCCCTTTAAGAGCAGGTGCGAGCGCACCCTTAGGGACCCGGCCGGGAAAAGGGGAAGTGAGCGCTGGCGTCTCCTGAGGAGGAGATGGGGCCAGCTCTCACAGATCCATGGCTGCGGCTGTCAGGAGGAGAGTGAACCTGACGCCCCGCGGCCATGGGTATGACAGTGAGATTCTTATCATGTAGCTCTATGGGAGCTGTATATGTCGGTTGTTAGTGGGCTCCCCCTAGTGGTGGCTGCACGTAGTGAGATTGTTATCATGTAGCTCTATGGTAGCGGTATATATATCTGTTTTTAGTGAGCTCCCTCTAGTGGTGGCTGCAGGCTACTGTAATGTTATCATGTATTAGTCTTTGCAGGGGATTTAGGGTTCTTTTTTAGAAACACGAAGCTCAGACCGCTTGAAAGATTTATTAAGAAATAAATTAGCACAAAATTTTTAGCTACTAAGAAAATAAACAAAATTGTGTTGAGCGTTGGATTCGTGCAGTGCTCCAAGTGCCGACCAAGCCGTGTGCTGTAATAATGAGGTTCATGGATAAACACATGAGAATTTCTATGACTTGCAGATAAATATTATATATCAGTGACCAGATATCTACTAATAATGAATGGGGAGAGAACTGAACCTGAAGAACTTACAATCTAATATCTTCTCTGCACTCCTGGCCGCAGTGACCCGCGCCTTGGCACTGTGCCTCCTATGTGTCACCCCTCCAGGCTCCTCTGCCACGGGGGTTACAGATGTTTAGTCACAGGACTTACATGTGGTTATGACTTCATGTCACGTCAGGGTTCACATATTTCCAGCTGTCCTCACAATGAAACGGCAAAGAGAGGAAGGGCAATGTGCCCCACCGAGGAGTCAGCGATCACCACGGCTGTGTGTAGGACACATGTTTCCGTACTCATGATGATGAGAGTGGTAGTACCCTTCTAATGATGGGTGTATGATCCCTGTGATGTTCTCAGTCCATCATGTCACTGGTCATCATCGCGCGCTGATGGGTCCAGTCATTTGTTCAGGTGGAAGGTTCGGCTTGATTTGGTCAACACCAGGATTCTCAGAAATCTGCACCAAGGCTTGGGGATCAGTGGTCGCTGTTTCCTTGTAGACTTGGGGGCAAATCTGACCAAGTGCAACATCTGCGTGAAGCTTGTATGTTCTCCCCGTGTTCTCCGGAGATTCCTCCCGCACCCCAGAATTATACGGGTGGGTTAATAGTCTGAGATTGGGAAATGACATTGTGAGCAGCATTCGGACAGGGACTGATGTGTAACCATCTGTACAGCGCTGCAGAATATGTTGGTGCCACATCCAGAAATCTGTCAAATCCTTCACGTCCGATATTATCCAGCAGTCGTGTTCCCGTTACGTCTGAACACAAGTAACATGCGGAGTGGATCCTGGAAGAAGCTTTCTCTAAGAGATCGTTCTTATCCGTGAAGGTTTTGGGAGAGGCTGTGATCGTAATTTACCGTGTGGTTCCACAGAAGATCCAGGTTCTCCAGACATTTTCTGGACGGAGCTCTGAATATTATAATACAGTAAGAGCACGTGCCTATTATATGACTGCTCAGCCATAATATGAAGAACATGGGGCACCCACCCACCGGCTGTAAGCACAGCCATATATGATATTGTATTATCCTCCCATGTCCTATTAGCCTCAAAGACGTAGCTAGATCTCATAGAGTCCCACAGCAAAGTTAGGAATCTCCCTCCCATTATACACCTTCTGACATGTCCTATAGCACACGTTGTTACACAGCAGATTACTGAGGGTATTCCTGTAATATCTGGAGAGGTTTGAAAAGGGTCTTGGGGGGTGAATGGGTTAACAGTAGTATCCACAATGTTCTACGTTGTGATGGCTTAATATCTAATATTTCTGGAGGTCTAGCCTGGTTGGAGGTTACTGGTGGTCTAGGTCGTTGAGAGTAATATTCCCAGAGGTTTAGGGGGAGCAGAGGATATGACCTAATATTGTCAGTGCTTTTAGATGGTGAAGGAATTGATAGGGATAGTTGTGGTCTAGTAAAGGGTTAAAGCGCACATATACTTATTTATTCCTTTTAAACCTAACTAGATCCAAAATTCTGTACTGAGTGAGCCCAAATTTCATCTTTATAGCAGTCGGAGCTCTATTTTTCCGATACAGAGTTTTCCAAATCCCCTGCTTAGACAGAGTAACATAATAAAATGATTTCTGCCTGCATCCACAACTAGAGGGAGCTCAGGAGCTTACTGCATACAGATCCTATTAAATCCGATTCTAGCTGTAGAATTCTGTATGTGAGGAGCTCTCTCTAGTGGTGGCTGCAGGCAGTAGAATGTAATCCTGTAACTATGGGAGCTGTATATATCAGTATGTAATGATCTGCCCCCAGTGTTGTCTGCAGGCCGCAGAATGTTATCATGTAACTCTATGGGAGCTGTATATATCTGTATGTAGAGAGATCCCTCTAGTGGTGACTGCAGGCAGCAGAATGTTATCATGTAACTCTATGGGAGCTGTATATATCTGTATGTAGTGAGCTCCCTCTAGTGGTGGCTGCAGGCAGCAGAATGTTATCATGTAACTCTATGGGAGCTGTATGTAGTGAGCTCCCTCTAGTGGTGGCTGCAGGTAGCAGAATGTTATCATGTAACTCTATGGGAGTTGTATATATCTGTATGTAGTGAGCTCCCTCTAGTGGTGACTGCAGGTAGCAGAATGTTATCATGTAACTCTATGGGAGCTGTATATATCTGTATGTAGTGAGCTCCCCCTAGTGGTGACTGCAGGCAGCAGAATGTTATCATGTAACTCTATGGGAGCTGTATATTTCTGTATGTAGTGAGCCCCCCCCCCCCTAGTGGTGGCTGCAGGCAGAAACCATTTTATCATATATTGGTGTCATGGTTTTGTAGAAGCTCTAGGTTCCGGGAGCGCTTAACCTCACCATCTGTGAAGAAATCCCCACAACATAGATCTATAACGTGTAACGGTTTGAGTGGATGCATTGCATATGTGAAATGTATCTGTGCCGTGGTTTTCCCCACTAGAGGAGGCACTGGCGTGTGGCTTCACTGGCCGAGAGATGCAAAATGAAGGAACGTGTAATATGGAGAAGATTGGGCGTCTCACTGACAACGAAGGTGCCGGCCGCGACATCTACTTTGACACTGTTATAAATAAGGTAAAGCGGATCCGGCCGGTTGTGTAGCAAACATTGGCACCGGGATGTGCTAAACTCCTGCAAAGATACGTGCATGCCCCGGTAAATCAGAATAACAAGCCAACCGTTCCTCCAGTCTGCTCCACCTGTATATAATTGTGACTGCGTGCTGCGCCTCCCACGTCTGGAAGAACGTGTAGAATATTTCTGGCGAAACGCGTCATCTGCAGCGGCAAATGACCGGCACATATTGTAAAGGGTTAAAGTGTTTGCACTAACGTTCTACTTTACTTCATCCTTTTCCGTGGTATTCCTGCCGCGGCTCCACCGTCACACCACATCCACCTCCACCTGACACGCTCCTCTATAAGGAATCTAAAGTGTATGAGCAAGTATTCATAACACCAGTCACAACAACCACCCCCATCATCACGCCACATCCCAGTAGAGAAGCAGCCAACAATAATATAAGCCTGATTCCTGAGCTGTATGACTGTCAGGGGTAAGTCAGCACATTGGGAGGGTCGTTACAATGTGTAATTTAACGCGCTGGTCCCCAGAACTGTCTGCTATTTATAATAATTGCACATTAGTGATGGGAGGGATGTGGACTGAGCCGGGCAAGCGGCCGCATTCGCGGCACATTACAGCTGGCACTTCTCCGATCCCCGCCATTTAACTATAGCGACTGCGGCATCTAAGCCCATGGACAGAGAGTGCATCCCCCTCCGTCACTCCATCGTGCCCCGCAGAATAAAGTGAACATGTGTCCAGGGATCACAGAATACCCATCACACGTGTCCAGGGATCACAGAATATCCATCACACGTGTCCAGGGATCACAGAATATCTATCACACATGTCCGGGGATCACAGAATATCCATCACATGTGTCCAGGGATCACGGAATATCCATTACCCATCCAGGGGTCACAGAATATCCATAACCCACCCAGAAATCACAGAATATCCATCACACGTGTCCAGAAATCACAGAATATCCATCACACGTGTCCAGAAATCACAGAATATCCATCACATGTGTCCAGAAATCACAGAATATCCATCACATGTGTCCAGAAATCACAGAATATCCATCACACGTGTCTCGGGATCACAGAATATCCATCACACATGTCTCGGGATCACAGAATATCCATCACACGTGTCCGGTGATCACAGTATATCCATCACACGTGTCCGGGGATCACAGTATATCCATCACACGTGTCCGGGGATCACAGTATATCCATCACACGTGTCCGGGGATCACAGAATATCCATCACACGTGTCCGGGGATCACAGAATATCCATCACACGTGTCCGGGGATCACAGAATATCCATCACACGTGTCCGGGGATCACAGAATATCCATCACACGTGTCCAGAAATCACAGAATATCCATCACATGTGTCCAGAAATCACAGAATATCCATCACACGTGTCCGGGGATCACAGAATATCCATCACACGTGTCCGGTGATCACAGAATATCCATCACATGTGTCCAGGGATCACAGAATATCCATTACCCATCCAGGGATCACAGAATATCGATCACACGTGTGCAGAAATCACAGAACATCCATCACCCGTCCAGAAATCACAGAATATCCATCACCCGTGTCCAGAAATCACAGAATATCCGTCACATGATTGGTTTTCTTCTCTCATTACAGATAAACGTTACTTTTCTACAATGCGTCAGACGGAGATTTGGGGAAGGACGGGGATTCCCAGCTAAATTTTGAACTGATGAGGTATATTCTCCAAATAGAAGGCGAACCACAAGAGAAAAAGGGAAATTCAGAGCAGGAACAGAAGAACTAAACAGGATGCACAGAATATCCATCACGTGTGTCCGGCGATCACAGAATATCCATCACACGTGTCCAGGGATCACAGAGTATCCACCACACGTGTCCGGTGATCACAGAATATCCATCACACGTGTCCAAGGATCACAGATTATCCATCAAACGTGTCTAGAAATCACAGAATATCCATCACACGTGTCTGGGGATCACAAAATATCCATCACATGTGTCCGGGGATCACGGAATATCCATCACGTGTGTCCGGGGATCACAGAATATCCATCACACGTGTCCAGGGATCACGGAATATCCATCACGTGTGTCCGGCGATCACAGAATATCCATCACACGTGTCTGGGGATCACAGAGTATCCACCACACGTGTCCGGTGATCACAGAATATCCATCACACGTGTCCGGTGATCACAGAATATCCATCACACGTGTCCAAGGATCACAGATTATCCATCAAACGTGTCCAGAAATCACAGAATATCCATCACACGTGTCTGGGGATCACAAAATATCCATCACATGTGTCCGGGGATCACAGAATATCCATCACCCGTCCAGAAATCTCAGAATTTCCATCACCCGTCCAGAAATCGCAGAATTTCCATCACCCGTGTCCAGAAATCACAGAATATCGATCACACGTGTCCAGGGATCATAGAATATTCATCACATGTGTCCGGGGATCACAAAATATCCATCACACGTGTCCGGGGATCACAGAATATTCATCACATGTGCCCGGGGATCACAGAATATCCATCACGTGTGTCCGGGGATCACGGAATATCCATCACGTGTGTCCGGGGATCACAGAATATCCATCACACATGTCTCGGGATCACAGAATATCCATCACACGTGTCCGGTGATCACAGTATATCCATCACACGTGTCCGGGGATCACAGTATATCCATCACACGTGTCCGGGGATCACAGTATATCCATCACACGTGTCCGGGGATCACAGAATATCCATCACACGTGTCCGGGGATCACAGAATATCCATCACACGTGTCCGGGGATCACAGAATATCCATCACACGTGTCCAGAAATCACAGAATATCCATCACATGTGTCCAGAAATCACAGAATATCCATCACACGTGTCCAGAAATCACAGAATATCCATCACACGTGTCCGGGGATCACAGAATATCCATCACACGTGTCCGGTGATCACAGAATATCCATCACATGTGTCCAGGGATCACAGAATATCCATTACCCATCCAGGGATCACAGAATATCGATCACACGTGTGCAGAAATCACAGAACATCCATCACCCGTCCAGAAATCACAGAATATCCATCACCCGTGTCCAGAAATCACAGAATATCCGTCACATGATTGGTTTTCTTCTCTCATTACAGATAAACGTTACTTTTCTACAATGCGTCAGACGGAGATTTGGGGAAGGACGGGGATTCCCAGCTAAATTTTGAACTGATGAGGTATATTCTCCAAATAGAAGGCGAACCACAAGAGAAAAAGGGAAATTCAGAGCAGGAACAGAAGAACTAAACAGGATGCACAGAATATCCATCACGTGTGTCCGGCGATCACAGAATATCCATCACACGTGTCCAGGGATCACAGAGTATCCACCACACGTGTCCGGTGATCACAGAATATCCATCACACGTGTCCAAGGATCACAGATTATCCATCAAACGTGTCCAGAAATCACAGAATATCCATCACGCGTGTCTGGGGATCACAAAATATCCATCACATGTGTCCGGGGATCACGGAATATCCATCACGTGTGTCCGGGGATCACAGAATATCCATCACACGTGTCCAGGGATCACGGAATATCCATCACGTGTGTCCGGCGATCACAGAATATCCATCACACGTGTCTGGGGATCACAGAGTATCCACCACACGTGTCCGGTGATCACAGAATATCCATCACACGTGTCCGGTGATCACAGAATATCCATCACACGTGTCCAAGGATCACAGATTATCCATCAAACGTGTCCAGAAATCACAGAATATCCATCACACGTGTCTGGGGATCACAAAATATCCATCACATGTGTCCGGGGATCACAGAATATCCATCACCCGTCCAGAAATCTCAGAATTTCCATCACCCGTCCAGAAATCGCAGAATTTCCATCACCCGTGTCCAGAAATCACAGAATATCGATCACACGTGTCCAGGGATCACAGTATATCCATCACACGTGTCCGGGGATCACAGTATATCCATCACACGTGTCCGGGGATCACAGAATATCCATCACACGTGTCCGGGGATCACAGAATATCCATCACACGTGTCCGGGGATCACAGAATATCCATCACACGTGTCCGGTGATCACAGAATATCCACCACACGTGTCCGGGGATCACAGTATATCCATCACACGTGTCCGGGGATAACAGAATATCCATCACACGTGTCCGGGGATCACAGAATATCCACCACGTGTGTCTGTGGATCACAGAATATCCATCACATGTTTCCGGGGATCACATAATATCCATCACGTGTGTCCGGGGATCACGGAATATCCATCACGTGTGTCCAGGGATCACAGAATATCCATCACACGTGTCCAGGGATCACAGAATATCCATCACACGTGTCAAGGGATCGCAGAATATCCAATACCCATCCAGGGATCACAGAATATTGATCACACGTGTGCAGAAATCACAGAAAATCCATCACCCGTCCAGAAATCGCAGGATTTCCATCACCCGTGTCCAGAAATCACAGAATATCCATCACATGTGTCCGGGGAACACAGAATATCCATCACATGTGTCCAAGGATCACAGATTATGCATCAAACGTGTCCAGAAATCACAGAATATCGATCACACGTGTCCAGGGATCACAGAATATCCATCACATGTGTCTAGGGATCACAAAATATCCATCACATGTGTCCGGGGATCACAGAATATCCATCTCGTGTGTCCGGGGATCACGGAATATCCATCACATGTGTCCAAGGATCACAGAATGTCCATCACAGGTGTCCAAGGATCACAGAATGTCCATCACACGTGTCTCGGGATCACGGAATATCCATCACGTGTGTCCGGGGATCACGGAATATCCATCACATGTGTCCAAGGATCACAGAATGTCCATCACACGTGTCTCGGGATCACAGAATATCCATCACATGTGTCCGGGGATCACAGAATATCCATCACCCGTCCAGAAATCACAGAATATCCATCATATGTGTCCGGGGATAACAGAATATCGATCACATGTGTTCGGGGATCACAGAATATCCATCACGTGTGTCCAGGGATCACGAAATATCCATCACACGTGTCCGGTGATCACAGTATATCCATCACACGTGTCCGGGGATCACAGTATATCCATCACACGTGTCCGGGGATCACAGTATATCCATCACACGTGTCCGGGGATCACAGAATATCCATCACACGTGTCCGGGGATCACAGAATATCCATCACACGTGTCCGGGGATCACAGAATATCCATCACACGTGTCCAGAAATCACAGAATATCCATCACATGTGTCCAGAAATCACAGAATATCCATCACACGTGTCCAGAAATCACAGAATATCCATCACACGTGTCCGGGGATCACAGAATATCCATCACACGTGTCCGGTGATCACAGAATATCCATCACATGTGTCCAGGGATCACAGAATATCCATTACCCATCCAGGGATCACAGAATATCGATCACACGTGTGCAGAAATCACAGAACATCCATCACCCGTCCAGAAATCACAGAATATCCATCACCCGTGTCCAGAAATCACAGAATATCCGTCACATGATTGGTTTTCTTCTCTCATTACAGATAAACGTTACTTTTCTACAATGCGTCAGACGGAGATTTGGGGAAGGACGGGGATTCCCAGCTAAATTTTGAACTGATGAGGTATATTCTCCAAATAGAAGGCGAACCACAAGAGAAAAAGGGAAATTCAGAGCAGGAACAGAAGAACTAAACAGGATGCACAGAATATCCATCACGTGTGTCCGGCGATCACAGAATATCCATCACACGTGTCCAGGGATCACAGAGTATCCACCACACGTGTCCGGTGATCACAGAATATCCATCACACGTGTCCAAGGATCACAGATTATCCATCAAACGTGTCCAGAAATCACAGAATATCCATCACGCGTGTCTGGGGATCACAAAATATCCATCACATGTGTCCGGGGATCACGGAATATCCATCACGTGTGTCCGGGGATCACAGAATATCCATCACACGTGTCCAGGGATCACGGAATATCCATCACGTGTGTCCGGCGATCACAGAATATCCATCACACGTGTCTGGGGATCACAGAGTATCCACCACACGTGTCCGGTGATCACAGAATATCCATCACACGTGTCCGGTGATCACAGAATATCCATCACACGTGTCCAAGGATCACAGATTATCCATCAAACGTGTCCAGAAATCACAGAATATCCATCACACGTGTCTGGGGATCACAAAATATCCATCACATGTGTCCGGGGATCACAGAATATCCATCACCCGTCCAGAAATCTCAGAATTTCCATCACCCGTCCAGAAATCGCAGAATTTCCATCACCCGTGTCCAGAAATCACAGAATATCGATCACACGTGTCCAGGGATCACAGTATATCCATCACACGTGTCCGGGGATCACAGTATATCCATCACACGTGTCCGGGGATCACAGAATATCCATCACACGTGTCCGGGGATCACAGAATATCCATCACACGTGTCCGGGGATCACAGAATATCCATCACACGTGTCCGGTGATCACAGAATATCCACCACACGTGTCCGGGGATCACAGTATATCCATCACACGTGTCCGGGGATAACAGAATATCCATCACACGTGTCCGGGGATCACAGAATATCCACCACGTGTGTCTGTGGATCACAGAATATCCATCACATGTTTCCGGGGATCACATAATATCCATCACGTGTGTCCGGGGATCACGGAATATCCATCACGTGTGTCCAGGGATCACAGAATATCCATCACACGTGTCCAGGGATCACAGAATATCCATCACACGTGTCAAGGGATCGCAGAATATCCAATACCCATCCAGGGATCACAGAATATTGATCACACGTGTGCAGAAATCACAGAAAATCCATCACCCGTCCAGAAATCGCAGGATTTCCATCACCCGTGTCCAGAAATCACAGAATATCCATCACATGTGTCCGGGGAACACAGAATATCCATCACATGTGTCCAAGGATCACAGATTATGCATCAAACGTGTCCAGAAATCACAGAATATCGATCACACGTGTCCAGGGATCACAGAATATCCATCACATGTGTCTAGGGATCACAAAATATCCATCACATGTGTCCGGGGATCACAGAATATCCATCTCGTGTGTCCGGGGATCACGGAATATCCATCACATGTGTCCAAGGATCACAGAATGTCCATCACAGGTGTCCAAGGATCACAGAATGTCCATCACACGTGTCTCGGGATCACGGAATATCCATCACGTGTGTCCGGGGATCACGGAATATCCATCACATGTGTCCAAGGATCACAGAATGTCCATCACACGTGTCTCGGGATCACAGAATATCCATCACATGTGTCCGGGGATCACAGAATATCCATCACCCGTCCAGAAATCACAGAATATCCATCATATGTGTCCGGGGATAACAGAATATCGATCACATGTGTTCGGGGATCACAGAATATCCATCACGTGTGTCCAGGGATCACGAAATATCCATCACACGTGTCCGGGGATCACAGCTTATCCATCACACATGTCTCGGGATCACAGAATATCCATCACGTGTGTCCGGGGATCACTGAATATCCATCACACATGTCCAGAAATCACAGAATATCCATCACACGTGTTTGGGGATCACAGAATATCCATCACATGTGTCCAAGGATCACAGAATGTCCATCACAGGTGTCCAAGGATCACAGAATGTCCATCACACGTGTCCAGGGATCACGGAATATCCATCACGTGTGTCCGGGGATCACGGAATATCCATCACATGTGTCCAGGGATCACGGAATATCCATCACGTGTATCCGGGGATCACAGAATATCCATCACGTGTGTCCGGGGATCACAGAATATCCATCACACGTGTCCGGGGATCACAGAATATCCATCACCCGTCCAGAAATCTCAGAATTTCCATCCCCCGTCCAGAAATCGCAGAATATCCATCACACGTGTCCGGGGATCACAAAATATCCATCATACGTGTCCGGGGATCACAGAATATTCATCACATGTGTCCGGGGATCACAAAATATCCATCACACGTGTCCGGGGATCACAGAATATTCATCACATGTGCCCGGGGATCACAGAATATCCATCACGTGTGTCCGGGGATCACGGAATATCCATCATGTGTGTCCGGGGATCACAGAATATCCATCACACATGTCTCGGGATCACAGAATATCCATCACACGTGTCCAAGGATCACAGATTATCCATCAAACGTGTCCAGAAATCACAGAATATCCATCACACGTGTCTGGGGATCACAGAATATCCATCACATGTGTCCAAGGATCACAGAATGTCCATCACAGGTGTCCAAGGATAACAGAATGTCCATCACACGTGTCCAAGGATCACAGAATGTCCATCACACGTGTCCGGGGATCACGGAATATCCATCACGTGTGTCTGGGGATCACGGAATATCCATCACATGTGTCCAAGGATCACAGAATATCCATCACATGTGTCCGGGGATAACAGAATATCCATCACATGTGTTTGGGGATCACAGAATATCCATCACGTGTGTCCGGGGATCACGGAATATCCATCACACGTGTCCGGGGATCACAGCTTATCCATCACACATGTCTCGGGATCACAGAATATCCATCACGTGTGTCCGGGGATCACGGAATATCCATCACACATTACCAGAAATCACAGAATATCCATCACGTGTGTCCGGGGATCACGGAATATCCATCACACATTACCAGAAATCTCAGAATTTCCATCACCCGTCCAGAAATCGCAGAATATCCATCACGTGTCCGGGGATCACAAAATATCCATCAAACGTGTCCGGGGATCACAGAATATTCATCACATGTGTCCGGGGATCACAAAATATCCATCACACGTGCCCGGGGATCACAGAATATCCATCACGTGTGTCCGGGGATCACGGAATATCCATTACACGTGTCCAAGGATCACAGATTATCCATCAAACGTGTCCAGAAATCACAGAATATCCATCACACGTGTCTGGGGATCACAAAATATCCATCACACGTGTCCGGGGATCACAGAATATTCATCACATGTGCCCGGGGATCACAGAATATCCATCACATGTGTCCAAGGATCACAGAATGTCCATCACATGTGTCCAAGGATCACAGAATGTCCATCACAGGTGTCCAAGGATCACAGAATGTCCATCACACGTGTCCAAGGATCACAGAATGTCCATCACACGTGTCCGGGGATCACGGAATATCCATCACGTGTGTCTGGGGATCACGGAATATCCATCACATGTGTCCAAGGATCACAGAATATCCATCACACGTGTCCAGGGATCACAGAATATCCATCACACATGTCCGGGGATCACAGAATATCCATCACACGTGTCCAGGGATCACAGTATATCCATCACACGTGTCCAGGGATCACAGAATATCCATCACATGTGTCCGGGGATCACAGAATATCCATCACCCATCCAGAAATCACAGAATATCCATAATATGTGTCCGGGGATAACAGAATATCCATCACATGTGTTCGGGGATCACAGAATATCCATCACGTGTGTCCGTGGAGCACGGAATATCCATCACACGTGTCCGGGGATCAGCTTATCCATCACACATGTCTCGGGATCACAGAATATCCATCACGTGTGTCCGGGGATCACGAAATATCCATCACACATGTCCAGAAATCACAGAATATCCATCACACGTGTCTGGGGATCACAGAATATCCATCACATGTGTCCAAGGATCACAGAATGTCCATCACAGGTGTCCAAGGATCACAGAATGTCCATCACACGTGTCCGGGGATCACGGAATATCCATCACGTGTTTCCGGGGATCACGGAATATCCATCACACGTGTCCAGGGATCACGGAATATCCATCACCCGTGTCCAGAAATAACAGAATATCCGTCACATGATTGGTTTTCTTCTCTCATTACAGATAAACGTTACTTTTCTACAATGCGTCAGACGGAGATTTGGGGAAAGACGGGGATTCCCAGCTAAATTTAGAACTGATGAGGTATATTCTCCAAATAGAAGGCGAACCACAAGAGAAAAAGGGAAATTCAGAGCAGGAACAGAAGAACTAAACAGGATGCACAGAATATCCATCACGTGTGTCCGGGGATCACAGAATATCCATCACACGTGTCCGGGCATCACAGACTATCCACCACACGTGTCCGGTGATCACAGAATATCCATCACACGTGTCCGGTGATCACAGAATATCCATCACACATGTCCAAGGATCACAGATTATCCATCAAACGTGTCCAGAAATCACAGAATATCCATCACACGTGTCTGGGGATCACAAAATATCCATCACATGTGTCCGGGGATCACAGAATATCCATCACCCGTCCAGAAATCTCAGAATTTCCATCACCCGTCCAGAAATCGCAGAATTTCCATCACCCGTGTCCAGAAATCACAGAATATCGATCACACGTGTACGGGGATCATAGAACATTCATCACATGTGTCCGGGGATCACAAAATATCCATCACACGTGTCCGGGGATCACAGAATATTTATCACATTTGCCCGGGGATCACAGAATATCCATCACGTGTGTCCGGGGATCACGGAATATCCATCACGTGTGTCCGGGGATCACAGAATATCCATCACACATGTCTCGGGATCACAGAATATCCATCACACGTGTCCGGTGATCACAGTATATCCATCACACGTGTCCGGGGATCACAGTATATCCATCACACGTGTCCGGGATCACAGTATATCCATCACACGTGTCCGGGGATCACAGAATATCCATCACACGTGTCCGGGGATCACAGAATATCCATCACACGTGTCCGGGGATCACAGAATATCCATCACACGTGTCCGGTGATCACAGAATATCCACCACACGTGTCCGGGGATCACAGAATATCCATCACGTGTGTCCAGGGATCACAGAATATCCATCACACGTGTCCAGGGATCACAGAATATCCATCACACGTGTCAAGGGATCGCAGAATATTCAATACCCGTCCAGGGATCACAGAATATTGATCACACGTGTGCAGAAATCACAGAAAATCCATCACCCGTCCAGAAATCGCAGAATTTCCATCACCCGTGTCCAGAAATCACAGAATATCCATCACATGTGTCTGGGGAACACAGAATATCCATCACACGTGTCCAAGGATCACAGATTATGCATCAAACGTGTTTGAAATCACAGAATATCGATCACACGTGTCCAGGGATCACAGAATATCCATCACATGTGTCTAGGGATCACGGAATATCCATCACATGTGTCCAAGGATCACAGAATGTCCATCACAGGTGTCCAAGGATCACAGAATGTCCATCACACGTGTCCGGGGATCACGGAATATCCATCACGTGTGTCCGGGGATCACGGAATATCCATCACATGTGTCCAAGGATCACAGAATATCCATCACACGTGTCCAGGGATCACAGAATATCCATCACAGAATATCCATCACGTGTGTCCAGGGATCACGAAATATCCATCACACGTGTCCGGGGATCACAGCTTATCCATCACACATGTCTCGGGATCACAGAATATCCATCACGTGTGTCCGGGGATCACTGAATATCCATCACACATGTCCAGAAATCACAGAATATCCATCACACATGTCTGGGGATCACAGAATATCCATCACATGTGTCCAAGGATCACAGAATGTCCATCACAGGTGTCCAAGGATCACAGAATATCCATCACACGTGTCCGGGGATCACGGAATATCCATCACGTGTGTCCGGGGATCACAGAATATCCATCACACGTGTCCAGGGATCACGGAATATCCATCACGTGTGTCCAGGGATCACGGAATATCCATCACGTGTGTCCGGGGATCACAGAATATCCATCACGTGTGTCCGGGGATCACAGAATATCCATCACTCGTGTCCGGGGATCACAGAATATCTATCACCCGTCCAGAAATCTCAGAATTTCCATCACCCGTCCAGAAATCGCAGAATATCCATCACACGTGTCCGGGGATCACAAAATATCCATCAAACGTGTCCGGGGATCACAGAATATTCATCACATGTGTCCGGGGATCACAAAATATCCATCACACGTGTCCGGGGATCACAGAATATTCATCACATGTGCCCGGGGATCACAGAATATCCATCACGTGTGTCCGAGGATCACGGAATATCCATTACACGTGTCCAAGGATCACAGATTATCCATCAAACGTGTCTGGGGATCACAAAATATCCATCACATGTGTCCGTGGATCACAGAATATCCATCTCGTGTGTCCGGGGATCACGGAATATCCATCACATGTGTCCGGGGATCACGGAATATCCATCACATGTGTCCAGGGATCACAGAATGTCCATCACAGGTGTCCAAGGATCACAGAATGTCCATCACAGGTGTCCAAGGATCACAGAATGTCCATCACACATGTCCGGGGATCACAGAATATTCATCACATGTGCCCGGGGATCACAGAATATTCATCACACGTGTCCAGGGATCACAGAATATCCATCATATGTGTCCGGGGATAACAGAATATCCATCACATGTGTTTGGGGATCACAGAATATCCATCACGTGTGTCCGGGGATCACGGAATATCCATCACACGTGTCCGGGGATCACAGCTTATCCATCACACATGTCCGGGGATCACAGAATATCCATCACACGTGTCCAGGGATCACAGTATATCCATCACACGTGTCCAGGGATCACAGAATATCCATCACACGTGTCCAGGGATCACAGTATATCCATCACACGTGTCCAGGGATCACAGAATATCCATCACATGTGTCCGGGGATAACAGAATATCCATCACATGTGTTTGGGGATCACAGAATATCCATCACGAGTTTCCGGGGATCACGGAATATCCATCACACGTGTCCGGGGATCACAGCTTATCCATCACACATGTCTCGGGATCACAGAATATCCATCACGTGTGTCCAGGGATCACGGAATATCCATCACACATTACCAGAAATCACAGAATATCCATCACACGTGTCTGGGGATCACAGAATATCCATCACATGTGTCCAAGGATCACAGAATGTCCATCACAGGTGTCCAAGGATCACAGAATATCCATCACACGTGTCCGGGGATCACAGAATATCCATCACACGTGTCCAGGGATCACAGTATATCCATCACACGTGTCCAGGGATCACAGAATATCCATCACACGTGTCCAGGGATCACAGTATATCCATCACACGTGTCCAGGGATCACAGAATATCCATCACATGTGTCCGGGGATAACAGAATATCCATCACATGTGTTTGGGGATCACAGAATATCCATCACGAGTGTCCGGGGATCACGGAATATCCATCACACGTGTCCGGGGATCACAGCTTATCCATCACACATGTCTCGGGATCACAGAATATCCATCACGTGTGTCCGGGGATCACGGAATATCCATCACACATTACCAGAAATCACAGAATATCCATCACACGTGTCTGGGGATCACAGAATATCCATCACATGTGTCCAAGGATCACAGAATGTCCATCACAGGTGTCCAAGGATCACACAATGTCCATCACACGTGTCCGGGGATCACAGAATATCCATCACACGTGTCCGGGGATCACAGAATATCCATCACACGTGTCCGGGGATCACAGAATATTCACCACATGTGTCCGGGGATCACAAAATATCCATCACATGTGTCTGGGGATAACAGAATATCCATCACACGTGTCTCAGGATCACAGAATATCCATCATATGTAATATCATGTAATTAATCATTGTATTCGTGTGTTTCCCCCATCCCCTCCCCCCCCCCCCCCCCCCCCCGGTGTATAACATCTGGCGCTCGCCCTGCAGTCACGTTACAGACATCAGTGGTAGAACGGGTCGTAGTAAAGAGATCAGTGACCTCCAGCGCGGTCCTGTAATAGGACGTCACCGTGGTAACACGTCAGTTATGGAAATGTCTCCCCTCCCGGATATTCCACCATCACCTGTGACTGATATTATTATAAAGTGGAAGTAACCGCAGCAACTCAGCCACGAAGTGCAGAACACGTAACGTTACAGAGCGGGGGGGGGGAGGCGAGTGCTGAGGAGCAAGTGCAGAAAAGTCACCAACTCTCCGCTGACTCCATAACTGCAGAGTACAGACCTCCTCTGGTATTACCATCCGCACACTGTGCCCGGGGGCTTCATGGCATGGGGGCCGAGCAGCTGCATTGCAGCCTTAGGCCCTGTTCACACAGAGTTTTTTTTCAGCGTTTTCCGCAGCGTTTTTTGCCCACGGCCATTGAAACTGATGCAAAGACATCGGACGAAAAACGCTGCAAAAAACACTCGGAAACGAGCGCCACAGGTTTTTTCTGCCTCCCATTGATTCAGTGGGAGATCAGAGGTGGAAACCGCGGCAAGAAAGGACATGCTGCTTTTTTTTTCTGTGAGCGACCAAAAGCCGCCCGGGAAACAAAAAAACGCCTCTGCCTCCCATTGAACTCAATGGGGGCAATTTTGGCCATTTTTTGCAGCTGATTCCAATGCGGTTTCCACGTCAAGGCCAGCGCCAAAAAACTCTGTGTGAACTGACCCTAACATCACCAAACACAATGCCAAGCGTAGGATGAAGCCCCAGTACACAAGCTCCATAAAGACATGGTTGGTCAGTTGGCTGGTTGGTCGGGGGAGTTCGGGGTGGAAGGACTTGATTGGTCGCACAGAGTCCTGACCTGAACCCCATCCAACATCTTTGTGATGAACTAGGACGGAGATTACGAGCCCGGCCCCCTCCCCAATGTCAGCGGCTGACCTCACAAATGATCGTCTGGATGAAGGAGAAAAAATTCCTACAGATCCCAAAATCTTGTAGAAAACCTCCCCTCCCTCTCTCACACTGAGGTGTCTGCTTGAGGGGCTGCAGGTGCAGAGCTCACTGGGTGTTCTCTGTGAAGCTGCTCTCTCCTGTCTCCCCTGTCTCTCCTGCCTCTCCTGTCTCTCCTGTCTCCCCTGCCTCTCCCCTGCCTCCCCTGTCTCTCCCCTGTCTCTCCCCTGTCTCTCCCCTGTCTCTCCCCTGTCTCTCCCCTGCCTCCCCTGTCTCTCCCCTGTCTCTCCCCTGTCTCTCTCCTGTCTCTCTCCCCTGTCTCTCCCCTGTCTCTCTCCTGTCTCCCCTGTCTCTCCCCTGTCTCTCCCCTGTCTCTCTCCTGTCTCTCCCCTGTCTCTTCCCTGCCTCTCCCCTGCCTCTCCCCTGCCTCTCCTGTCTCCCCTGCCTCCCCTGTCTCTCCCCTGCCTCCCCCCTGTCTCTCTCCCCTGTCTCTCCCCTGTCTCTCTCCCCTGTCTCTCCCCTGTCTCTCTCCTGTCTCCCCTGTCTCTCCCTGTCTCTCCCCTGTCTCTCTCCTGTCTCTCCCCTGTCTCTTCCCTGCCTCTCCCCTGCCTCTCCCCTGCCTCTCCTGTCTCCCCTGCCTCCCCTGTCTCTCCCCTGCCTCCCCCCTGTCTCTCTCCTGTCTCCCCTGTCTCTCCCTGTCTCTCCCCTGTCTCTCTCCTGTCTCCCCTGTCTCTCCCTGTCTCTCCCCTGTCTCTCCCCTGTCTCTCTCCTGTCTCTTCCCTGCCTCTCCCCTGCCTCTCCCCTGCCTCTCCTGTCTCCCCTGCCTCCCCTGTCTCTCCCCTGCCTCCCCCCTGTCTCTCTCCCCTGTCTCTCCCCTGTCTCTCTCCCCTGTCTCTCCCCTGTCTCTCTCCTGTCTCCCCTGTCTCTCCCTGTCTCTCCCCTGTCTCTCTCCTGTCTCTCCCCTGTCTCTTCCCTGCCTCTCCCCTGCCTCTCCCCTGCCTCTCCTGTCTCCCCTGCCTCCCCTGTCTCTCCCCTGTCTCTCTCCCCTGTCTCTCTCCCCTGTCTCTCTCCCCTGTCTCTCTCCCCTGTCTCTCTCCCCTGTCTCTCCCCTGTCTCTCTCCCCTGTCTCTCTCCCCTGTCTCTCCCCTGTCTCTCTCCTGTCTCCCCTGTCTCTCCCCTGTCTCTCCCCTGTCTCTCCCCTGTCTCCCCTGTCTCTCCTGTCTCCCCTGTCCTTTGTCTTTCCTCTCACACTGTCACGGGACGTACACTCTGGGTTTTCTGGGAGGTGATGCAGCTCCTCAGGGATAAATGGCCTCCTGTTTTATTAGAACAGGACGCAGCGGAGGAACGACTGCAGGACCAGACTACACAGAAGACAGGATTACTGGCGGTACCGCAGTGTTTATAGAACTGTGACGCCCCCAGTGATTATATAACTGTCACCCCCCTGAGTGATTATAAGGACAGGGACACACAGGATGGATATGCTGTATAAACGTACACATCGTATACATCCTGGAAACCGCAGGGAATTCTACCCGATAAAACTGTACAAGTTGTGGTGCAGTTTTTCAGGGAGAATATCCGCTGCGGGGAAAAAAAAAAAGTTTATACTCAGCACCCGGGTCTTGTTATGGCGACACGTCCCTCTGGTCCGCGCGCAGCCCGGCCTCCGCGGATGACGCTGCAGTCCATATCACCGCAATCATTGATTGGCTGCAGCAGTCACACGGAATAAAACCACATCCGACTGGACTGCGCTCAGAACAAATAGTCGCGTCGCTGTGACTGCGGCCGGGGGAAGCACCAACTTTTTATTCATTTTAAATTAAAAAAACACTTTTTTCCCCTCATTTGTGATTTCTGCAGCGTAATCGCAGCTTTCCCGCCACAATAGTCGCAGCGCACGGCTCTGAGTTGTGGGTTTTATCTCCCCATTGAATTCAAAAACCGCAACAGGAGAGCAACAATTCCGCAGCATAAACTGACATCCTGCGGAATAAAAAACCGCGCCGCAGCTCAATTTATGAACGTTTTCTCGGCAGAGTTTTTCCGCAGCGTGTGGAGATTTATTCAGATCTCATCCTCCCCGCCGCCGCCGCCGTATTACGCTGCGAATTCTCTACAATGAAATCCTTTGCGGAAAATCCACAGTGTATCCGCGTCTTGTGTTCCTGCCCTAATAATGATTATTACCTGCGGAGTACAGACGCCCGGACACATCATAATACTCACCCCGATGTCTCCCAGATATTATAAGAAACCCCAAGAAACGGAATGTCCCAAAATAAACCACTGAAAACCCCAGACAGGAAACGAAAAATGTCTCATAATGTCCCAGGAACCTACTGACCCGTGTATCTAATCCTATCATGTGTGATACTGTCTGCTGAGCTGTGTATCTAATCCTATCATGTGTGATACTGTCTGCTGAGCTGTGTATCTAATCATATCATGTGTGATACTGTCTACTGACCCGTGTATCTAATCCTATCATGTGTGATACTGTCTGCTGACCCGTGTATCTAATCCTATCATGTGTGATACTGTCTGCTGAGCTGTGTATCTAATCCTATCATGTGTGATACTGTCTGCTGAGCTGCTGTATCTAATCCTATCATGTGTGATACTGTCTGCTGAGCTGCTGTATCTAATCCCATCATGTGTGATACTGTCTGCTGAGCTGTGTATCTAATCCTATCATGTGTGATACTGTCTGCTGTGCTGTGTATCTAATCCTATCATGTGTGATACTGACTGCTGAGCTGTGTATCTAATCCTATCATGTGTGATACTGTCTACTGACCCGTGTATCTAATCCTATCATGTGTGATACTGTCTGCTGACCCGTGTATCTAATCCTATCATGTGTGATACTGTCTGCTGAGCTGTGTATCTAATCCTATCATGTGTGAAACTGTCTGCTGAGCTGTGTATCTAATCCTATCATGTGTCATACTGTCTGCTGAGCTGTGTATCTAATCCTATCATGTGTGATACTGGCTGCTGAGCCACTGTATCTAATCCTATCATGTGTGATACTGTCTGCTGAGCTGTGTATCTAATCCTATCATGTGTGATACTGTCTGCTGAGCTGTGTATCTAATCCTATCATGTGTGATACTGTCTGCTGACCCGTGTATCTAATCCTATCATGTGTGATACTGTCTGCTGACCCGTGTATCTAATCCTATCATGTGTGATACTGTCTGCTGAGCTGTGTATCTAATCCTATCATGTGTGATAGTGTCTGCTGAGCTGTGTATCTAATCCTATCATGTGTGATTCTGTCTGCTGACCCGTGTATCTAATCCTATCATGTGTGATACTGTCTGCTGAGCTGTGTATCTAATCCTATCATGTGTGATACTGTCTGCTGACCCGTGTATCTAATCCTATCATGTGTGATACTGTCTGCTGAACTGTGTATCTAATCCTATCATGTGTGATACTGTCTGCTGAGCTGTGTATCTAATCCTATCATGTGTGAAACTGTCTGCTGAGCTGTGTATCTAATCCTATCATGTGTGATACTGTCTGCTGAGCTGTGTATCTAATCCTATCATGTGTGATACTGTCTGCTGAGCTGTGTATCTAATCCTATCATGTGTGATACGGTCTGCTGAGCCTGTGTATCTAATCCTATCATGTGTGATACTGTCTGCTGACCCGTGTATCTAATCCTATCATGTGTGATACTGTCTGCTGACCCGTGTAGCTAATCCTATCATGTGTGATACTGTCTGCTGAGCTGTGTATCTAATCCTATCATGTGTGATACTGTCTGCTGACCCGTGTATCTAATCCTATCATGTGTGATACTGTCTGCTGAACTGTGTATCTAATCCTATCATGTGTGATACTGTCTGCTGAGCTGTGTATCTTATCCTATCATGTGTGATACTGTCTACTGAGCTATGTATCTAATCCTATCATGTGTGATACTGTCTGCTGAGCTGTGTATCTAAGCCTATCATGTGTGATACTGTCTGCTGAGCTGTGTATCTAATCCTATCATGTGTGAAACTGTCTGCTGAGCTGTGTATCTAATCCTATCATGTGTGATACTGTCTGCTGAGCTGTGTATCTAATCCTATCATGTGTGATACTGTCTGCTGAGCTGTGTATCTAATCCTATCATGTGTGATACTGTCTGCTGAGCTGTGTATCTAATCCTATCATGTGTGATACTGTCTGCTGAGCTGTGTATCTAATCCTATCATGTGTGATACTGTCTGCTGAGCTATGTATCTAATCCTATCATGTGTGATACTGCCTGCTGACCCGTGTATCTAATCCTATCATGTGTGATACTGTCTGCTGAGCTGTGTATCTAATCCTATCATGTGTGATACTGTCTGCTGAGCTGTGTATCTAATCCTATCATGTGTGATACTGTCTGCTGAGCTGTGTATCTAATCCTATCATGTGTGATACTTTCTGCTGAGCTGTGTATCTAATCCTATCATGTGTGATACTGTCTGCTGAGCTGTGTATCTAATCCTATCATGTGTGATACTGCCTGCTGAGCTGTGTATCTAATCCTATCATGTGTGATATTGTCTGCTGAGCTGTGTATCTAATCCTATCATGTGTGATACTGTCTGCTGAGCTGTGTATCTAATCCTATCATGTGTGATACTGTCTGCTGAGCTGTGTATCTAATCCTATCATGTGTGATACTGTCTGCTGAGCTGTGTATCTAATCCTATCATGTGTGATACTGTCTGCTGAGCTGTGTATCTAAACCTATCATGTGTGATACTGTCTGCTGAGTGGTGTATCTAATCCTAACATGTGTGATACTGTCTGCTGAGCTGTGTATCTAATCCTATCATGTGTGATACGGTCTGCTGAGCTGTGTATCTAATCCTATCATGTGTGATACTGTCTGCTGAGCTGTGTATCTAATCCTATCATGTGTGATACTGTCTGCTGATCCACTGTATCTAATCCTATCATGTGTGTTACTGTCTGCTGAGCCGTGTATCTAATCCTATCATGTGTGATACTGTCTGCTGAGCTGTGTATGTAATCCTATCATGTGTGATACTGTCTGCTGAGCTGTGTATCTAATCCTATCATGTGTGATACTGTCTGCTGACCCATGTATCTAATCCTATCATGTGTGATACTGTCTGCTGACCCATGTATCTAATCCTATCATGTGTGATACTGTCTGCTGAGCTGTGTATCTAATCCTATCATGTGTGATACTGTCTGCTGAGCCGTGTATCTAATCCTCTCCTGAGTGATACTGTCTGCTGAGCTGTGTATCTAATCATATCATGTGTGATACTGTCTGCTGAGCTGTGTATCTAATCCCATCATGTGTGATACTGTCTGCTGAGCTATGTATCTAATCCTATCATGTGTGATACTGTCTGCTGAGCTGTGTATCTAATCCTATCATGTGTGATACTGTCTGCTGAGCTGTGTATCTAATCCTATCGTGTGATACTGTCTGCTGAGCCGCTGTATCTAAGGCCTGATTTACACGAGCGTGTGCGTTTTGCGTGCGCAAAAGGCACTTGGCAGCTCCGTGTGTCATCCGTGTATGATGCGCGGCTGCGTGATTTTCGCGCAGCCGCCATCATAGAGATGAGGCTAGTCGACGCCCGTCACTGTCCAAGGTGCTGAAAGAGCTAACTGATCGGCAGTAACTCTTTCAGCACCCTCGACAGTGAATGCCGATCACAATATACACCAACCTGTGAATAAAAAAAGACTTTCATACTTACCAAGAACTTCCTGCTTCCCCCAGTCCGGGCTCCCGGCCGTTGCCTTGGTGACGCGTCCCTCTCTTGTCATCCGGCCCCACCTCCCAGGATGACGCCGCAGTCCATGAGACCGCTGCAGCCTGTGATTGGCTGCAGCCTGTGCTTGGCCTGTGATTGGCTGCAGCTGTCACTTGGACTGAACTGTCATCCCGGGAGGTCGGACCGGAGTTATCGGTAAGTCAGAACGTCTTTTTTTTTTTACAGGTTCATGGATTTTCGGAGCGGAAGTCACTGTCCATGGTGCTGAACCAGTTTAACGCTTTCAGCACCGTGGGCAGTGACTGTCTCCTGACGTCGCGTACCCGAACATTTTTTACCGGTTTCGGTCAAAACGAGTTTGGCCGAACCCGGTGAAGTTCGGTGCGCTCATCTCGAATTTGACAATCCGTTTGGATGTTTGTAAACAGAAAAGCACGTGGTGCTTTTCTGTTTACATTCAGGAGTTTGACAGCTCTTGCGCGAATCACGCAGTTCGCACGGAAGTGCTTCCGTGCGGCATGCGTGGTTTTCACGCACCCATTGACTTCAATGGGTGCGTGAGTGCGCGAAAAACGCACGATTATAGAACATGTCGTGAGTTTTTTTCTGCGCACACGCGCTGAGCGCAATTCACGCATCGTCTAAACTGCCCCATTGACTAATATAGGTGCGTACGACATGCGTGCAAAGCACGCGCGTCGCACGCGCGTATATTACGTTCGTGTAAATGAGGCCTAAGTCTGTCATGTGTGATACCGTCTGCTGAGCCATGTATCTAATCCTATCATGTGTGATACTGTCTGCTGAGCTGTGTATCTAATCCTATCATGTGTGATACTGTCTGATGAGCTGTGTATCTAATCCTATCATTGTGATACTGTCTGCTGAGCTGCTGTATCTAAACCCATCCTGTGTGATACTGTCTGCTGAGCTGTGTATCTAATCCTATCATGTGTGATACGGTCTGCTGAGCCTGTGTATCTAATCCTATCATGTGTGATACTGTCTGCTGAGCTGAGTATCTAATCCTATCATGTGTGATACTGTCTGATGAGTTGTGTATCTAATCCTATCATGTGTGATACTGTCTGCTGAGCTGTGTATCTAATCCTATCGTGTGATACTGTCTGCTGAGCCGCTGTATCTAATACTGTCATGTGTGATACTGTCTGCTGACCCATGTATCTAATCCTATCATGTGTGATACTGTCTGCTGACCCGTGTATCTAATCCTATCATGTGTGATACTGTCTGCTGAGCCACTGTATCTAATCCTATCATGTGTGATACTGTCTGCTGAGCTGTGTATCTAATCCTATCATGTGTGATACTGTCTGCTGACCCGTGTATCTAATCCTATCATGTGTGATACTGTCTGCTGAGCCACTGTATCTAATCCTATCATGTGTGATACTGTCTGCTGAGCTGTGTATCTAATCCTATCATGTGTGATACTGTCTGCTGAGCTGTGTATCTAATCCTATCATGTGTGATACTGTCTGCTGAGCTGTGTATCTAATCCTATCATGTGTGATACTGTCTGCTGAGCTGGTGTATCTAATCCTATCATGTGTGATACTGTCTGCTGAGCTGGTGTATCTATTCCTATCATGTGTGATACTGTCTGCTGAGCTGTGTATCTAATCCTATCGTGTGATACTGTCTGCTGAGCCGCTGTATCTAATCCTATCATGTGTGATACTGTCTGCTGAGCTGTATCTAATCCTATCATGTGTGATACTGTCTGCTGAGCTGTATCTAATCCTATCATGTGTGATACTGTCTGCTGAGCTGTGTATCTAATCCTATCATGTGTGATTCTGTCTGCTGACCCGTGTATCTAATCCTATCTTGTGTGGTACTGTCTGCTGAGCTGTGTATCTAATCCTATCATGTGTGATACTGTCTGCTGACCCGTGTATCTAATCCTATCATGTGTGGTACTGTCTGCTGAGCTGTGTATCTAATCCTATCATGTATGATACTGTCTGCTGAGCTGTGTATCTAATCTTATGTGTGATACTGCCTGCTGAGCTGTGTATCTAATCCTATCATGTATGATACTGTCTGCTGAGCTGTGTATCTAATCCTGTCATGTGTGATACTGTCTGCTGACCCGTGTATCTAATCCTATCATGTGTGATACTGTCTGCTGAGCTGTGTATCTAATCCTATCATGTGTGATACTGTCTGCTGAGCTGCTGTATCTAATCCTATCACGTGTGATACTGTCTGCTGAGCCGTGTATCTAATCCTATCATGTGTGATACTGTCTGCTGAGCTGTGTATCTAATCCTATCATGTCTGATACTGTCTGCTGAGCTGTGTATCTAATCCTATCATGTGTGATACTGTCTGCTGAGCTGTGTATCTAATCCTACCATGTGTGATACTGTATACTGAGCTGCTGTATCTAATCCTATCATGTGTGATACTGTCTGCTGAGCTGTGTATCTAATCCTATCATGTGTGATACCGTCTGCTGAGCTGTGTATCTAATCCTATCATGTCTGATACTGTCTGCTGAGCTGTGTATCTAATCCTATCATGTGTGATACTGTCTGCTGAGCTGTGTATCTAATCCTATCATGTGTGATACCGTCTGCTGAGCTGTGTATCCAATCCTATCATGTGTGATACTGTCTGCTGAGCTGTGTATCTAATCTTATCATGTGTGATACTGTCTGCTGAGCTGTGTATCTAATCCTATCATGTGTGATACTGTCTGCTGAGCTGTGTATCTAATCCTATCATGTGTGATACTGTCTGCTGAGCTGTGTATCTAATCCTGTCATGTGTGATACTGTCTGCTGAGCTGTGTATCTAATCCTATCATGTGTGATACTGTCTGCTGAGCTGTGTATCTAATCCTATCATGTGTGATACTGTCTGCTGAGCTGTGTATCTAATCCTATCATGTGTGATACTGTCTGCAGAGCTGTGTATCTAATCCTGTCATGTGTGATACTGTCTGCTGAGCTGTGTATCTAATCCTATCATGTGTGATACTGTCTGCCGAGCCGTGTATCTAATCCTATCATGTGTGATACTGTCTGCTGAGCTGTGTATCTAATCCCACCATGTGTGATACTGTATACTGAGCTGCTGTATCTAATACTATCATGTGTGATACTGTCTGCTGAGCTGTGTATCTAATCCCATCATGTGTGATACTGTCTGCTGAGCTGTGTATCTAATCCTATCATGTGTGATACTGTCTGCTGACCCGTGTATCTAATCCTATCATGTGTGATACTGTCTGCTGAGCTGTGTATCTAATCCTATCATGTGTGAGACCGTCTGCTGAGCTGTGTATCTAATCCTATCATGTGTGATACTGTCTGCTGAGTTGTGTATCTAATCCTATCATGTGTGATACTGTCTGCTGAGCTGTGTATCTAATCCTATCATGTGTGATACTGTCTGCTGAGCTATGTATCTAATCTTCTCATGTGTGATACTGTCTGCTGACCCGTGTATCTAATCCTATCATGTGTGATACTGTCTGCTGAGCTGTGTATCTAATCCTATCATGTGTGATACTCTCTGCTGAGCTGTTTATCTAATCCTATCATGTGTGATACTGTCTGCTGAGCTGTGTATCTAATCCTATCATGTGGGATACTGTCTGCTGACCCGTGTATCTAATCCTATCATGTGTGATACTGTCTGCTGACCCGTGTATCTAATCCTATCATGTGTGATACTGTCTACTGACCCGTGTATCTAATCCTATCATGTGTGATACTGTCTGCTGAGCTGTGTATCTAATCCTATCATGTGTGATACTGTCTGCTGACCCATGTATCTAATCCTATCATGTGTGATACTGTCTGCTGAGCTGTGTATCTAATCCTATCATGTGTGATACTGTCTGCTGAGCTGTGTATCTAATCCTACCATGTGTGATACTGTATACTGAGCTGCTGTATCTAATCCTATCAAGTGTGATACTGTCTGCTGAGCTGTGTATCTAATCCTATCATGTGTGATACTGTCTGCTGAGCTGTGTATCTAATCCTATCATGTGTGATACTGTCTGCTGAGCTGTGTATCTAATCCTATCATGTGTGATACTCTCTGCTGAGCGGTGTATCTAATCCTATCATGTGTGATACTGTCTGCTGAGCTGTGTATCTAATCCTATCATGTGTGATACTGTCTGCTGAGCTGTGTATCTAATCCTATCATGTGTGATACTGTCTGCTGAGCTGTGTATCTAATCCTATCATGTGTGATACCGTCTGCTGAGCTGTGTATCTAAACCTATCATGTGTGATACTGTCTGCTGAGCTGTGTATCTAATCCTATCATGTGTGATACTGTCTGCTGAGCTGTGTATCTCATCCTATCATGTGTGATACTGTCTGCTGAGCTGCTGTATCTAATCCTATCACGTGTGATACTGTCTGCTGAGCTGTGTAACTAATCCTATCATGTGTGATACTGTCTGCTGAGCCGCTGTATCTAATCATATCATGTGTGATACTGTCTGCTGAGCTGTGTATCTAATCCTGTCATGTGTGATACTGTCTGCTGAGCCGCTGTATCTAATCCTATCATGTGTGATACTGTCTGCTGAGCTGTGTATCTAATCCTATCATGTGTGATACTGTCTGCTGAGCTGTGTATCTAATCCTATCATGTGTGATACTCTCTTCTGAGCTGTGTATCTAATCCTATCATGTGTGATACTGTCTGCTGAGCTGTGTATCTATTCCTATCATGTGTGATACTGTCTGCTGAGCTGTGTATCTAATCCTGTCATGTGTGATACTGTCTGCTGAGCCGTGTAGCTAATCCTATCATGTGTGATACTGTCTGCTGAGCTGTGTATCTAATCCTATCATGTGTGATACTGTCTGCTGAGCTGTGTATCTAATCCTATTATGTTGGATACTGTATGCTGATCTCAGTATCTAATCCTATCATGTGTGATACTGTCTGCTGAGCTGTGTATCTAATCATATCATGTGTGATACTGTCTGCTGAGCTGTGTATCTAATCCTATCATGTGTGATACTGTCTGCTGGGCCACTGTATCTAATCCTATCATGTGTGATACTGTCTGCTGAGCCCTGTATCTAATCCTATCATGTGTGATACTGTCTGCTGAGCTGGTGTATCTAATCCCATCATGTGTGATACTGTCTACTGAGCTGTGTATCTAATCCTATCATATGTGATACTGTCTGCTGAGCTGTGTATCTAATCCTATCATGTGTGATACTCTCTGCTGAGCTGTGTATCTAATCCTATCATGTGTGATACTGTCTGCTGAGCTATGTATCTAATCCTATAATGTGTGATACTGTCTACTAAGCTGTGTATCTATTTCTATCATGTGTGATACTGTCTGCTGAGCTGTGTATCTAATCCTATCATGTGTGATACTGTCTACTGAGCTGCTGTATCTAATCCTATCATGTGTGATACTCTCTGCTGAGCTGTGTATCTAATCCTATCATGTGTGATACTGTCTGCTGAGCTATGTATCTAATCCTATAATGTGTGATACTGTCTACTAAGCTGTGTATCTATTCCTATCATGTGTGATACTGTCTACTGAGCTGCTGTATCTAATCCTATCATGTGTGATACTGTCTGCTGAGCTGTATATCTAATCCTATCATGTGTGATACAGTCTCCTGAGCCGTGTATCTAATCCTATCATGTGTGATACTGTCTGCTGAGCTGTGTATCTAATCCTACCATGTGTGATACTGTCTGCTGAGCTGTATATCTAATCCTATCATGTGTGATACAGTCTCCTGAGCCGTGTATCTAATCCTATCATGTGTGATACTGTCTGCTGAGCCGTGTATCTAATCCTACCATGTGTGATACTGTCTGCTGAGCTGGGTATGTAATCCTATCATGTGTGATACTGTCTGCTGAGCTGTATATCTAATCCTATTATGTGTGATACTGTCTGCTGAGCTGTGTATCTAATCCTATCATGTGTGATACTGTCTGCTGAGCTGTGTATCTAATCCTATCATGTGTGATACTATCTGCTGAGCCTCTGTATCTAATCCTATCATGTGTGATACTGTCTGCTGAGCTGTGTATCTAATCCTATCATGTGTGATACTGTCTGCTGAGCCTCTGTATCTAAGCCTATCATGTGTGATACTGTCTGCTGAGCTGTGTATCTAATCCTATCATGTGTGATACTGTCTGCTGAGCTGTGTATCTAATCCTATCATGTGTGATACTGTCTGCTGAGCTGTGTATCTAATCCTATCATGTGTGATACTGTCTGCTGAGCTGTGTATCTAATCCTATCATTTGTGATACTGTCTCCTGACCCATGTATCTAATCCTATCATGTGTGATTCTGTCTGCTGAGCTGTGTATCTAATCCTATAATGTGTGATACTGTCTACTAAGCTGTGTATCTATTCCTATCATGTGTGATACTGTCTACTGAGCTGCTGTATCTAATCCTATCATGTGTGATACTCTCTGCTGAGCTGTGTATCTAATCCTATCATGTGTGATACTGTCTGCTGAGCTATGTATCTAATCCTATAATGTGTGATACTGTCTACTAAGCTGTGTATCTATTCCTATCATGTGTGATACTGTCTACTGAGCTGCTGTATCTAATCCTATCATGTGTGATACTGTCTGCTGAGCTGTGTATCTAATCCTATCATTTGTTATACAGTCTGCTGAGCTGTGTATCTAATCCTATCATGTGTGATACTGTGTGCTGAGCTGTGTATCTAATCCTATCATTTGTGATACTGTCTGCTGAGCTGCTGTATCTAATCCTACCATGTGTGATACTGTCTGCTGAGCTGTGTATCTAATCCTATCATGTGTGATACTGTCTGCTGAACTGTGTATCTAATCCTATCATGTGTGATACTGTCTGCTGAGCCTCTGTATCTAATCCTATCATGTGTGATACTGTCTGCTGAGCTGTGTATCTAATCCTATCATGTGTGATACTGTCTGCTGAGCCCTGTATCTAATCCTATCATGTGTGATACTGTCTGCTGAGCCCTGTATCTAATCCTATCATGTGTGATACTGTCTGCTGAGCTGTGTATCTAATCCTATCATGTGTGATATTGTTTGACTGAAGTGAATAAAAATCTTTTCGTTTAAAATCCTGGCCCCTGGGTTGGATCGGATAACGTCCTAGTGTATCTAACCCTCTAGTAACAGCAACATTACAGTGGCCCCATACACAGTGCCAGAAAACAATACTGCCGGCAGTGCCTCCCTTTATGCAGCCATGTCATAAACGTATAGACTTCTGCCTGCCTGCTGCCGCCACTAGGGGGCGCTCATCGCATCCAGTTTTACTGTGGATATTAAAGTCAACGAGAGCAGTATAAATACATATGCAGCAGCTCCGCCTAGTGGACATTTTCCTGCTTTGCTGGTTTCCTAGAAGAGCTCCCATATTTGGGGGATGGGCAGACAATTCAGGAGAACAGGTAAGAACACGTCAGCCGTCAGGAATCGTCGGCTTTCTTGGAAGACGTGACTATGACGGATCCTCGTGACAAGTCGTGACGTGACCTGATCGTGTCTGATTTGTCGTGTAATAACAGATCAGGAATAATCCGGTGTAAGCAAAGAAGCTTTTTACATTGTATAATGAGAAGTAAATCAAGTTCAATTCCTCATCGTTTTCAAGATCTCTGCTTGCTGTCATTTAATTAGAACATTCATTATTTACACTGGATGAAAATCTGTCCTGGTCATGTTATGGGCTTATAGGTGGACGGTTTGTTACAGTAACAGTTTCCAGCGTTGTGTTTTTTGTGCCGAGCCGTGCAGGATCTCATCGCGGTCACATGACCTCAGTATAGAAATCCTGGTGTGAAATCCTCACGTGCGGCTCCCAATGGAGACCACTCCAGTGCACGGTCTGCTGGGTATTATTAACAACAAAATATATTTATGGGGGGGGGGGCTATAGTTCTGTTTATCCTGAGCTCCTGCTTCAAGAATATAATGCCAGGACTACAGTGAAGACTGACACAGCCACAGATAAGGTATTTATATCATGGATTCGTCTTATCTCCTCTGGAAGGGATCTAGAGCTTTGATCATCCAAGAGAATTCTGGTTCATGAATAGAATTCTAGAACTACAGTGAAGAATGACACTGAGGCAGAGCAGTCAGGGTGGGAGGGAAGGATGTAATTGTACATAATGTGGCTTTTCTATGCCATTCAGGGTCTGTGGAAAGCTGGGTGCATGTGATAACCCTCATCCTCACTGGCGGACTATTCATTCCCATATGAGGACGACTCAAGGACTGATATTTAGGACGTAGAGAGATTATACGTCCTCCGTGACCTTGAAGAGCTCGTTGTGTGAATCACGTTCAATCCTTATGATGGAGATTACGAAATTTACAATCGCCCATCTACAAAGTTTCGCCACAGGGAAACCACACACGACCTGCCAGCCGCCCCTCTGTGCTGCATGTGGGACGTGGGGTGTGTGGGTCACATGGAAATAAATGAAATCACTCAGATCTGACCGCAAGAAACGTCCTAATCCTAGAGAACAAATGTGTAACGTCTGCAGAGCCGGGCCATACCGGAGCACAGGATAAGTGCAGAATAGTGAGTGCAGCTCTGGAGTAAAATACAGGATGTAACTCAGGATCAGTACAGGATAAGTAATGTAATGTATGTACACAGTGACTCCACCAGCAGAATAGTGAGTGCAGCTCTGGAGTAAAATACAGGATGTAACTCAGGATCAGTACAGGATAAGTAATGTAATGCATGTACACAGTGACTCCACCAGCAGAATAGTGAGTGCAGCTCTGGAGTATAATACAGGATATAACTCAGGATCAGTACAGGATAAGTAATGTAATGTATGTACACAGTGACTCCTCCAGCAGAATAGTGAGTGCAGCTCTGGAGTATAATACAGGATGTAACTCAGGATCAGTACAGGATAAGTAATGTAATGTATGTACACAGTGACTCCACCAGCAGAATAGTCAGTGCAGCTCTGGAGTGGGTGGAGTAGGACGTGTGGAGAGAGCTGCTGAGACTTCCGTGCAGGCCTTGGATCCAGGGACTTTCCTTATCCTATCTGCCCAGGCCTCATACCATCTGCCTGGGCTTGGAAAGTACCCTGAGGGGGGTTCCATCCTAGGATGGAGCCTCAGACCTCTACCTCCCGGAGCATGCCAGCGGGGGGTAGAGGGTCATCCCAGCTGGCTGGGAATATGCAAACGGTCGCGGGGGTGAGGAGATCATCTCGGGGCAAGGCTGTCCTGGCTCCCCCTGAGGCTGGAACCCTGGATAAGGGTATGGAGACGCGGTCCGGCATGGTGATAGAGGTGTTGTCGTCTGGAGAAGGACCAGCACTGTCTGGACATTTGGATGACGGTCGTGTGGAGGAATGGGGACAGCTGAGGACCGGAGAGACGGTGGAGAACTTCAGCTCCCGGCTGGCTATGCGGTTGGAGGAGTATCGGGACCTCAGGAAGTCGCTGCAACGGCTCCGTGCGGACTTGGCGGTCGCCAGAGGAAGGGCTGCAAAAGCCACAGGAGGTAAGAGGTCCCGATACCGTTTAAGGCCTCATTTACACGAGCGTATTATACGCGCGTGCGACGCGCGTGCTTTTCACGCGTGTCGTACGCACCTATAATAGTCTATGGGGCTGTTTAGACGATGCGTGAATTTTGCGCAGCGTGAGTGCGTTGCGTAAAACTCACGACATGTTCTATATTCTTGCGTTTTTCACGCAACACGCACCCATTGACTTCAATGGGTGCGTGAAAACAACGCATGCCACACTGACGGTCCTGCGTTGCATGCGCGAAAATCACGCAAGAGCTGTCAAAAGGATGAATGTAAACAGAAAAGCACCACGTGCTTTTCTGGTTACAAACATCCAAACGGAGTGTCAAATTAGAGATGAGCGCACCGAACTTCACCGGGTTCGGCCGAACTCGTTTTAACCGAACCCGGCAAAAAATGTTCGGGTACGCGACGTCAGGAGACAGTCACTGCCCACGGTGCTGAAAGACTTAAACTGTTTCAGCACCATGGACAGTGACTTTCGATCACAATATACATATACGTGTAAAAAAAAAAAGAAGTTCTGACTTACCGATAACTCCCGGCTTCTTCCTCCAGTCTGACCTCCCGGGATGACAATTCAGGCCAAGTGACAGCTGCAGCCAATCGCAGGCCAAGCACAGGCTGCAGCCAATCACAGGCTGCAGCGGTCTCATGGCCTGCCGCGTCATCCTGGGAGGTGGGGCCGGATGACAAGAGAGGGACGCGTCACCAAGGCAACGGCCGGGAGCCCGGACTGGAGGAAGCAGGCAGTTCATGGTAAGTGTGAACGTCTTTTTTTATTCACAGGTTGGTGTAGATTGTGATCGGCATTCACTGTCGAGGGTGCTGAAAGAGTTACTGCCGATCAGTTAGCTCTTTCAGCACCTTGGACAGTGACGGGCGTCGACTACCTCATCTCTATGATGGCGGCTGGGTGAAAATCACGCAGCCGCGCATCATACACGGATGACACACGGAGCTGTCAATTGCCTTTTGCGCACGCAAAACGCAGCGTTTTTTTGCGTGCGCAAAACGCACACGCTCGTGTAAATGAGGCCTAAATGTGAAATCCTTGTTGGAGGAAATAAAAGAAGTGGAAGAGAGACGTGAGGAGATTTTAGCAGGCGGAGGGGTGTTTGGAGAAAAGTTAAAAAACGAAGAGAGGTTTGACGAGATGGCAGCACCTATAAAAATAGAAACTATGGAGGAAGACACAGCAAAGGAAAATGTGGTGGAGGCAATGGAGCATGAAAATGTAAAGTCCAGAGAAGGCACAGATTCTGATGCACCCAGGAGCAGTGAGGAGGAGGAGGGTGGACACACAGCTGGGAATAATCAGGAGTGTTTTGAAACTGACAGTGAGCGGCCTCCAGGATTACTCACTCAGATCCGTAACGTGGAGTCGCCGGTATCCTTCCAGGGATTTTGTTTTGGTGCGGAGTTACCCGCAGAGGAGGAAAAGGAAAAGGAAAAAAAATCTGCTAAAGGTTCATTTAAACTGGTGTATACAGCAAGATCCTTCCTGTGCTCTGAGCCAGATGAAAGTCAGGATCAGGGCGCAGGTCCCGCAAGACCCCCAGCTCAAGCCTCTGCAGTGGGGCTGGAGCGGGAATGCGGGGAGAGTGTTACGGGTCCGGCATTAGAACACGTGGTGGTCAAAATGGCGCCGGACGCCAACCCCTGCAAAGGGGGCGGTACTGGTGGCCTGGTGACGCCAGGGGGTGTGTCCCCGTGTCCGGTGAATGGCGAGCCCGGGAAACTGGTCTTTGATGCGAGTCAGGGGTCGGGAGAACGGGTAAACCAGAAACCGGATGTGGTGTCTGAAAGCCGGAAGTCTGTCGGTGTCGCAGTAAAGCCGTCATACGTTCCGGACAAGGGCGGTCACAGAGGGGGCTCCGGCTCTGTTGGCCACTCCTCTGTGGGAGGGGGGAGTGGTCCGGCGCCGGAGGCGGCTCCAGTGACGTCAGTGGCTCCTTCGTCCGCATCGCTGAAAAGTGGTGTAGGCGAGAAGGGAGCTGCTGGCGTCGGGGGCGACGGTGGCCCCTTTCCCAAAAATGTTCCGCGCATAGAACAGATGGAGGTTAATGAGGCGGAGGGCACAGCGGGGACATCGCTTATAACATCTGGTGGCGTCCCTGCAAAGGTCCCTGATGATGCGGAGACTGAAGCAGTGTCTACCCACACAAAATGTACAGAAAAAATACATAACATAGAACCAGGCCTGGCCGGAAGGATGACTGCAGGGGGACCTGGTGGGTTAAATGAAAAAGTTGCAGCTGTGGATGTGGAAACTGCTGGGGGTATGCAGGTGTCTGTAAATAAAGTTGCTGGAGTGTCTGCTGGTAATGGGGTGTTGAGTGCTGTGTCTGTGGGTGGTGGGGATGGGGTATCAACCAGGGGCAATGGGCCTGGCGCTCCTCTTGCTGTGACATCCGGCAGGTCTTATGCTGGTGTGGCAGCGGGGGGACAGCGGGCCCACCCATCTTCATCCTCAAGGTCCGGGGACGGTAACTTGCAACAACGTCTCTTGGACGCTTTAAGAGAGGGAAAGCAAACCCTAACCATAGGGGGAGTGCAGAAGGACCTGTCTTTCTGGATAGACAGATATGGTCTAAATGCCTTCCGAGAGCAACGAGGAGATCAGTGGTCGCTCCCAACAGCCGGGCAGGCTGTAGCCAGGAGGAATGTGGTCCGTCTCCGGTGGCGTGGCAATGATGCGTGCCCTCCCAGAAAGAGGGTGGTGGAGCTGCTGCTGGGGATGGGCTTCAAGGCGAGTGACATCTTTGCCTTGATACATCCTCATGGCTCGGTCGAGTTTGACATCAGCTTTGTTCACCTAGGGGGCCTTGAGGTCTTCTGGGGGAACTACGAGCTGATGAAGGACGAGCCTGGCTGGCGAGACTTTGCTGCACAAGCAATTTCTCGCCAAAGTGGTCCCAAGAGAGTGACCGTTCTTACCCGTAACGAGTCACTCTCTTGTATTGATATCATGACCTGGTTGGGAAGGTACGGAGAGGTAGTAGAGATGCCACGGAAGAACATGGATGAGTTTGGCATCTGGTCAGGGGCCTGGACGTTCATGGTTAAACTAAAGCGTCTGGGACAGACGGTGTCCCACATACCATCGTCTGCTTTCCTGGGAAGAGATCGGATCCTTGTCTTCTACCAGGGGCAGCCGAAGTTGTGTCACCGGTGTGGCGACCCCTCACATTTGAGTGCAGGCTGCAAGGTGCAGAAGTGTGCTCATTGTGGGGGGATTGGTCATCTAGCCGCATCGTGTGACCGTATTCGCTGCAACCTGTGTGGTGACTTAGGTCACCCGTTCAGTCGGTGTCCTCGCTCTGTTGTCAATGCCTGTTCCAAACCTGCGGAGGATGAAAGGAGGGAGGCCTCCGTGGGTGAGGGTGCGGGCAGGGACGATGGGGCACAGGGGCAAGGGAAGAATGCAAAGAAGGGTCCCCCTTCTCGCCAGAGAAGGGCGGAGAAGCGAAGGAAGGAGAGGATTTGGAGGGCGCTCCAGGAAACTGGGATGACCTCTGATTCGGATCTGGATGCCCCCCTGAAGCTGATGCCCCTGGGGAGGCCGAATTGAACGGGGAGATGAGGAGGATCCAAAGGGAGCAGAGGGCTGAGGACTCTCAGTCCTCCCACTATGAAAGTGTGGGAGAGGAAGAGAGGACTCAGCCTACAGCAAAAGGGACACCGGGCAAAACCCAAGGGCCAAATACATCTGGCCCCGCCCTGGCCCAGGAAGGTAAATCCTGTACCCCCCTGGTGCGCTCTACTGATCAATACCATGCTCTCGTGGACATTCCAGCCTCTCATACTAAGAGGGAGGGCATGGTAGGGCACCCTAGAGTCGTTGAGCCTCCCCTGCTGCAGGGGCCGTTGCCCCCAGAGTGGGAGGTTGACCCGGAACTTGGGGATGAAGATGGGAATAGGGTGGTGAGTATGGACTCCTCAGTTTGCAAGAAGCGAGGCAAAGAAGGGGGGTCCTCATCAGATAGAGGGGGGGGTGGGAAGAAGAAAGCCGTCTAACTCAAACATCCATGATGGCGGCACCCACTCCGTTGACGCTAGCATCAATTAATGTTGCCAGCATTAAGTCAGATAGGGCGAGATTTGCAGCCTTTGATTTTCTTGGCCGAGTTGAAGCCGACATTTTGTTTTTGCAGGAGACCAGGCTGTCACTTTTGGCAGACGTCGTTAAATCTAGGAGGGAGTGGCGACGCGGGCCCTCCTACTGGTCTCTTGCGGCTGAGCCCTATAGCGGAGTGGCGGTCCTTTTCACCGCACCGGTAACATGCCGACGGATGATTGAGTTAGAAATGGGGAGGTGCTTGATCTTAGATGTCTTCATGAGGGGACAGGAATTAAGACTAATCAATATATACGGACCCCAGAGCAAATGGGACCGTAAAAGTCTCTTCATGAGGATTAAGCCTTTCCTTTTTTCAGGTCGACAAGTTATCTTTGGAGGGGACTTCAATACTGTCGTGAGGCCCCGAGATAGAGGAGGTTCCGGAGATAAAAAATTGACCTATGATAGTGTAGCATTAAAAAATATAGTTAGCGATGCTCGCCTGGTGGATATCCACATCAGGCATACCCCAGGCCACTCGGGTTTCACCTATCGTAGAGGTAGTTGTAGGTCTAGGATAGACAGGTTTTTTTTGAAGGAGGAAGCCATCTCTTCACCAGTGTCCGTTGTTGAGGTGGAGTTCTCCGATCACTGTATGATTATTTTCTCTTTGAACATTGCAGAGTCCCTCCAGATGGGAAGAGGTATATGGAGGCTGAATTCTACTCTCTTGGAAGAAGCGGAGATAAGACAGGCCTTTGAGGATTTTCTTCAGAGCCAGGTACCTTTGTTGGATCTCAGTGGTACTAAGTCTGAGTGGTGGGAGTTGTTTAAAGTCCGGGTGGCAGGATTTTTCTGCAGGCTCTCAAGCCTCAGGTCCATGAGTAGGTACCGCCTATATCAGGAACTGAGGGGGAAACTCGAACATCTGGTCTCAACCGGGGGTAGTGGGGAGGAGATCTCCGTGGTGAAAGCTTTGCTCAGGAGGTGTCAGTATGATAGGCACACATCTTTAGTTCTTGAGAGGGATTTCGGGAAGTACCGCTCGCCCGACCCCTACAGGAACTGTAAGATGTCAGTGAGTCGTAAGGTTGTGACAGGACTGATTGATAGTACAGGATCTCTGAAGAGATCCAAATCAGGGATCTTGGAGGTCGTCAGATCCTTCTACTCGCACCTCTTGGGGAAGCAAGATCCAAACCGAGACGAGATGTCGGCTTTCCTGGCTGAAACCATCCCTGAGCCAGGGGTAGACCCCTCTCTCGGTGTTTTGATAGACTCGATCAAGGAAGAGGAAGTTGGATTGGCGATTGATGGGCTTGCCCTCAAAAAATCGCCAGGGCCGGATGGCTTAACATCCGAGTTTTATAAGACTTTTAAAGGAACCCTAGTTCCCCTCTTGACTGAGGTGTTTAATGAGTGCCTTTCCTCGGGTACTTTGCCAATGTCAATGAGGAGGTCGGCCTTGATCGTTTTATCGAAGGGTAAAGACTCGACCCGTATTGAGAATTGGCGTCCCATAGCGCTGCTCAATACTGACAGAAAGGTTCTCGCAAAGGTGCTGTTTAATCGGCTGGTGAAGTTTGCATCCCGGCTCCTTTCGCCGGTCCAGCATTGCTCTGTTCCAGGCCGCAGCACATTTAGTGCTGTCCTCAGTGTCAGAGAGGCAGTGGAGCAGGGAAATTCTGGTCGGTGGGAGGGGTACATCCTGTCCTTGGACCAGGCCAAGGCTTTTGACCGGGTGGACCACGAGTCCCTCTGGTCGGTCCTTCTGAGGTACGGCCTACCGGGGGGGTTTGTCAATTGGCTACAGACCTTATACACTGGGGTTGAGACTTTTGCGCTGGTGAACGGTTGGGTTGGAACCCCCTTTGAGGTTGGGTCTGGTGTCCGCCAGGGTTGTCCCTTGAGCCCTTTGCTATATGCGTTCGCAATTGATCCTTTTCTTAAAAGGATCGATCGTGGGCCATTGGCGGGAGTCGGGGCCGGCCTGGAGGGGCCGGAGGCCACTCAGAGGGTGGTTGCGTACGCAGACGACGTCTCCATTTTTGTCTCCTCGAGAGGGGAGGCAGAGTGGGTGATGTCGGAAGTGGAGCGTCTGGGTCTGGGTCTGGGTCCAAGATCAACCGGGATAAGTGCAAAAGTCTCTGGCTGGGAGGAGGAGATCCTGGTTTTGATCTCCCGGACACCCTTCCAGAGCCTCAGGGGTCTGCTAAGATCTTAGGAGTCGAATTTGGCCCGGGTGATTACCCCAAGAAGAACTCGGAGGATAGGCTGAATCTAGTTGCCCAGGAGGTCGACCAATGGAAGGGTTGGTCCTTAACCCTGAGGGAAAGGGTTCACTTGGCCAAGGCCTACCTGGTGCCCATGTTGCTTTACCTGGGCAGTGTGTGCATCTTGTAAGAACCTCTCTGGACTCGGGTCTATAGCCTGTTCTTCCAGCTGTTATGGGGAAACAGGCTCAACCTAATCAAGAGGGAGGTTACTTACCTACCAAGGACACTAGGCGGGTTAGGTATGGTTAACCCGGTGGTGTTCCTAGTGAACACATTTGTTAAGATCAACCTGGCAAACCTCTGGCAAGAGAGGGCTCCTTGGTGGATATCCTCCTGCAGGGGGTGGTTTCGGCCTTTCTTCCAGGAATGGGAGAGAGGAGGGCAAGTGAAAGACCTGTGTACACCTCACGGACATCTCCCGGCTTATGCCACCCTGGCGCTGAAGATTGTTCGCCGGTGGGGTCTGGAGGTGTGGGAGATCAGGACCATGTCGAGAAAATTTCTTGACAGGAGGGTCCTGATGACCCACTTCCAGAAGCCCTTGGCGCTCAAAGACTGCCCAAGTAGTGACCTCGGGCTGGGATTAAAACTTTTAAATTCAGCGTGGATTCCCCAGAAGTTTTGGGATCTGGCTTGCCGTTGCTTCCATGGGAGACTGTATGTGAGGGGCAATCTAAAGTGCAGAAGCTCTGATGATCGGGATTGCCCCCGGGAGGAGTGCGGCGGAGTGCTGGAAAGCATGGAGCATTTCCTGCTTCATTGCCCTTTCAATAGAGAGGTATACAAAAGGGTGGGAGCCTCCATTGGTTGGCCAGGCCTAACCAGCCTCTCCTATGCTGGGTGGGCCTATGGAGTGTTCGGAGACCTCGGTGGTAGGGACCATTGCACCTTGTTTCTAGTCAGTATAGTGGTTAGGCACTTTATGTGGAATGCACGATGCCTAGTTTCTACCCAGAAGAAAATCCTCCTAGTGGATGAGGTTGTTAGCAATATCATGGGTGACCTGGTGAAGGTGCATTCTTTGGAGGTCGGCAGATTGGGAGCATCCAAAGCCTCTCGTCTTTGGAGGGGCTTTTCCTTTTGGGTGCCTTAATGTGTCTGCCTTCATGAGGGAGGGGGTGGTCGTCACCGTTCCGCTGAGGCACCAATAAAAAATATAGCGATAGGGCTCGGAATAAGGGAAAGGTGAGGGTCAGCATAGGGTCAGCTTTCAATAGGGTCAAGAAAAGGGCTAGTAATAGGGTAAGGAGATAGGGCAAGCAATAGGGAGTGTACAGCGGTGGACGTGGTGCCTTGGCCTCTGGGGGGGAGCTGGGGGGGGGCTTTCCCTTCTCTCTATCTGGTGATGGGCTAGGTAAGCACAGGAAGATTTTTGTTTTGTTTAGGATTGAAATGGCAGGAAAAAGGTTTACAAGCGACCGAACTTGGTGCTTTCGGGTACGGTGTATTTTGTATATGGTTTGGTATTTGGACAAGTTGGTGATGTGTATTGTATTATATTGTAAAAATGTTGTTAGAATAGGGATAGACTTAAGGGGGTTAATAGATAGGTTGGGAGGGGGGTAGGGGGGGGGGTGTGCCTGACCCAGCCCTGGACTATGCGGACATGGGAGGACATGGGGCGGGGGGCTGGGCTGGGGTGTTGGGTGTGGTGGTGGGGGCCAGCATCTGGACTATGCGGACGTGAGAGGACATGAGGTGAGATGCTGGCTGGGGTGGTGGAGTTTAGGTAAGAAGGGTAAGGTTAGGAAAAGTCAGGATGTGTATAGTGTTTAAAAAATAAAAAAATAAAAAAACAAAAAAAATTGGATTAGTATTATTATTAAAAAAATAAAAATAAATAAATGTGGATTAGTATTATTAGATTTTGGATTGGATTGTTTTGTTTATTATTATTATTTTATTTGCTATTATTATGTTGTTGTTTGATTATTATCATCATTATTACGTTGTTTCTTTAGGCCCTTGGTTGACGTGGGTCGGGGGATTTTCTGTTAGTACTTTTGATGACGTTTATATGATGTTTGTATATATTCTAGTTATTGTTTCGTTTCGGATGAAGTGTAGATGTAAGTATATAAGAGTGGGGTGTATGTGGCCGGGTCTGGTATAGTTTTCTCTTCTCATATACAGAGATGTATATAAGAAAATTTGTTTATAAGAATTGGGTTGTGACTTTTTGGTTATATGGAATTAGTTATGTATTTGTTTTTCAGTTTATGTTTTGTAAATTTATATAAAATAAAGAGATAGAGGATATAACTCAGGATCAGTACAGGATAACTAATGTAATGTATGTACACAGTGACTCCACCAGCAGAATAGTGAGTGCAGCTCTGGAGTATAATACAGGATGTAACTCAGGATCAGTACAGGATAAGTAATGTAATGTATGTACACAGTGACTCCACTAGCAGAATAGTGAGTGCAGCTCTGGAGTATAATACAGGATATAACTCAGGATCAGTACAGGATAAGTAATGTAATGTATGTACACTGTGACTCCACCAGCAGAATAGTGAGTGCAGCTCTGGAGTATAATACAGGATATAACTCAGGATCAGTACAGGATAAGTAATGTAATGTATGTACACTGTGACTCCACCAGCAGAATAGTGAGTGCAGCTCTGGAGTATAATACAGGATGTAACTCAGGATCAGTACAGGATAAGTAATGTAATGTATGTACAGTGACTCCACCAGCAGAATAGTGAGTACAGCTCTGGAGTATAATACAGGATATAACTCAGGATCAGTACAGGATAATGTAATGTAATGTATGTACATAGTGACTCCACCAGCAGAATAGTGAGTGCCGCTCTGGAGTATAATACATGATATAACTCAGGATCAGTACAGGATAAGTAATGTAATGTATGTACACAGTGACTTCACCAGCAGAATAGCGAGTGCAGCTCTGGAGTATAATACAGGATAAGTAATGAACACCGTCACCTGGAAATGACAGATCCACTTCTGGACTGGGCTCTTTTGTTCTGCAACTTTCAAATCTACCTTCAGTTTAAGTTTTTTTTTTTTACCATGGTCAATATCTCTGCTTGCTCTACGTGAATGGGAACATATTTTTTTATTATTGAAAATCCGATCCTGACCTAGACACAACTGAGAGTTTGGTTTTATGTATTAATATAGATCAAGGTTCACTAACTTGTGTCTCTCCAGCTCTGGGAAACCACTTCTCCCAGCATGCTCTGGCTTCAGGCTGTTCGGACATGATATGAGTTGTAGTTTAGTGACAGCTAGTGAGCTACTAATTAGGGACAGCTTAAGAAGATAATCCTCTGTGAGCAATATGAATCTCTCTCCTGTCTGTGATACAGGCTGATAGTCCTTACCTGTGCTAATACATTGCAACAGACCCTCAGCTGTGTGAGCTTAACTAGGTTGGAAACCTCCATACTTCCTAATATTTTACTGGGTTCTTCTGTGTAGACTTTTTAGTGGTTACACCAGAAACGCTTCACTATTTGTGTTGTATTTTACCGTCCCACGTTGTGTGCAGCCACCACAGAAGGAAATAAAGGATTTCCCCTCCCCCGTGTTATTTCATATGATGAAGCGGACATTCCTGGCATCCCTGCTCTTGTGTAATCTTATTTAAAGTACAAAAAAACAAACATCCGACCAGGACAAGGAGCACGTAAAGTCTGCACTCAGTTACTGGAAGGTAAATGTCAATGGGAAAAACAACAGAAAGTCATCGAAAAAATCCCAGAGTGTCGGAACATTTACACAGATGTCATCTATTCAATCCAAGACCCCAGGCCCCGCGTTATATGGGGAAACACGCGCTATGGCTGGATAGTTTAACGAGCGCATCCGAGCTAATAATAAATATAACGAAATCCATGACAGTCAATGATCCAGAAGAGAAGGATAGGAGTCGATCAAATGAGCAGAAAGATTTAGAGCTGCAGTAATAACCACCGCGTGGATGAGACGGCTCCATCATCAAAAATAAAATGTTTGTTGTATTGTCAGGAAAAAAAGGAACTGAAAGGCGATGGACGGCTCTGACCAGGAATAAATCAGTGTTAGTGGTACCTGGAGTTAATAAAGTTGCAATCTCCATTCATTTTAAGACCTCCTGATATTTAATGTACAACCTGTACTATACCTAAATGGAGGACACCAAAGGGCTCCCTAGAAGATACGTGGAGTATAACCTTTAAATAATGAATGTGTGGACTCTCCAGGGAGCCGGGCCACAGGCCCGTGGAAGGACATGGTTATAACGTGCACCCACTGAATGAACAATAACCTATAAATTGGAGTCTAGCACAAGAACATTGAGTAAAACAATGAAAGTTTAATGGATCAATTAAAATGAACAGACATAAATGACAACATAGAGATGATTACCACATGAAAAAAAGGGACAACCAGAAATAAATGAGTAGAAAGCGTCACGGTGTACATAGGCTAAGGCACAGCTATGATACTATGTATTAATAATGATCAATGTACCAACAGCCAAATATCAAACACTAAAAAACCGCTGGGTAATGTATACAGTAGTGAGGAGTATGCTGAGAAATGTCTCAATGTAAGTAGCTGGGACAAAAACCCAGAAGTAATGCAATTACGAGACTACAGCTCCATACAGTGTCATAATACAACAATAAATGCATATCTCTTACCCATAATGGCGTGACTGGTGTCCTCCCCGACGCGCGTTTCGGCCCGGAAGCCAACCTGCTCTAGTTTCATGCTTTTCTACTTTGGACGTTTCCCTCGCAGTAATTCATGCTGGATGTGAGTTCTGTGTGTCCAGGATGCAGCTCTCTTCACTAGCTCTCCTGTATCAGCACAGCTTCTTCCCTGTACTGCTTTCTCTCTACGCTGACAGACTGTGTGATCCCCCCTTCCAGTAATACATGCTGGATGTGAGGTCTTTGTGTCCAGGATGCTGCTCTCTTCACTAGCTCTCATGTATCAGCACAGCTTAATCCCTGTACTGCTTTTGCTCTACACTGAGAGCCTGTGTGATCCCCCTCCCAGTAATACAGGCTGGATGTGAGGTCTGTGTGTCCAGGATGCTGCTGCCTTCACTTGATCTCATATATCAGCAGAGCTTCATCCCTGAACTGCTTGCTGGAGACAGTAGCAATAATATCATAGTGTCTCTATGGCTGCACCAAACTAATGTCTACAGGAAGAATACCTGTAGATATACAATGGCAAAGTAAACCGTTATTAGCAACATGTGGTTTTAATCAATTGACCCAAAAAATAGCATTTGAGTAAAAGGACAATATAATAAATCTGTATATCATGAAGTGCAATGTTAGCATTGACTCATATGGTGGGTCCGCACTGGTGAAGTCTTTTTATAAATATTTTTCAAGCAGAAGTAAAACCCACCTAGTACTTAAAGGCCATGTGCACCTTTGAATATTAGTTTTTTTAAATACAATTGTGTATCAGTGAGTTTGGTGCAACTTTGTAATTACATTTTATTAAAAATGATTTTTGCTTTTTGAGCTACAGCTGCTTTGTATCCTGTATATAGAGCAGCTGTATCTAGTGCTGAAACCTGAATCTGTCAGTTCTGTGGGACTGATGGGTCCAGTGTCAGCAGGTCCTGCGTGTCTCCGTTCATAACCTAGATGGGATCGATAACCGGTGGATCCTAGGTGTCAGAGACACAGGACCCGCTGACACTGAACTCGTCAGTCCCACAGACCTGACGGATTCAGGTTTCAGTGCTAGATACAGCTGCTCTATATACAGGATACAAAGCAGCTGTAGCTCAAAAAGTAAAAATCATTTTTAATAAAATGTAATTACAAAGTTGCACCAATCACACTGATAAACATTTTTATAAATATTAAAAAAACAGTTTTCAACAGTGTACATAGTCTTTAAGAACCTGGATTGTCCTATCTATAGGTTTCGAAGTGTTATAATAATGACGGGGCCCCAGACTAGTGCTGGTCAAGATCCCAACTAGAGGAGGCCTATAAATACATCCAGAACCTGTGGCAATGTCGAGAGACTCTTAGCAAAGTTCAAAATAAGGCCCCTGACACCAGCGCACTCCTAACCACCTAAGACATCACTAGATGGGTAGTGGATGCGCTGCTTATCTGGTGGGTAAAGTGTGGTGCTATCTGTGCACTCATGCCATGTGGCTCTATGTGGGCACTGACACTATTTGGATGTATATTGACACTATATGACTCTCGGTGAGTACTGCGTGGGTTTATGTGAGCAAAGTGGCTGATGCAGAACGGGTCATATACGTGACCATGGAAGGAACCGGGCACTTTACCGCACTGTCTATAGTAAATGGGTGCTGTATGGTCTCTAGTCACTGTATAGCACTTTCTGGGCAATGTCTGGACTATTTACTCATGACACTATGTTTAATATAAATATGGGGTTAAGGGGCAAAAGTTTGGCAAATTTGTTATACATGGGACAGAGTAATAATGCTGCATCCGTGGCTGTGTCCTTCAGGATAGGGTATGCAGGATCTTTAGTCCACCTAAAAAAAGAAAGCATTACATGTGTTCATGTTCCTGTTCTCTTAGTCTAAAGATTGGCACTTGTTAGAGCAGCATTATGTGCTCCAGAGCTGCTCCTCCTTCCATACCTAAAGTCAGGAAGTTACAGCTGTGGTCAGCCATGTTAGACTCTTAAGAGACCTGTGGTTGGTCATTCGGTCACCCATCTGCATAATAGTATAAACGGAAACTTCCGCGCCCGCTCTCTCCAACTATATCAGCGTCGCTTCTTTTCATTCAGTGCCTAATTGGATTAGTACACAAGGTGAAGATCCTCCGGCACTGGGCACCCGCATGACAGCCCACATACTGGAAAAGCATACAATTGTTTGAAGGGTTTTATTTCCATGAAAGGCACACCTAGAATAATGTGGTGAGGCACGGAAAAGAAAAGCAGAAGTGATCTGCAGTAAGAACATTCTCCCTCTGAGGTGCAGCTCTACAGGAAACAAAAACAAAAGATTCCTCGGCAGCCAGTCACTCCTTAGTGTGGTTTCCCCTCTAGACATAATAAGCCCCCCTCGGATTATGAAAGTTTTGGAAATCCCAGAGCAGCCCTGTTATTATCTCCATTACCAAGTCACTTACAGGTCACAAGGAAAGGTCCACAAATGCGTCGAGACATGGAGACCCACCGGCTGAGGCCGATGACACCACTCTAATATAATGTGGAATAACCGCCATGCGGATGAGACCAGGTAAATCAGGGGCCGAGCAGAGAAGGACCCATCCTCATAAATAAAAAGTTTGATTACAAAGAATCTTAAAGGCGATGGACGGCTCTGACATGGAATAAATTAGTGTTAGTGATTACCTGGAGATGCACTAAGTTTTAGGCTGTAATCTCCATTCATTTTAAGACCCCCAGATATTTAGTTTACAACCTGCTCTAGTTTCATGCTTTTATTCTGTGGATGTGTCCCTCCCAGTAAGGCATGCTGGATGTGAGGACTGTGTGTCCAGGATGCTGCTCTCTTCACTAGCTCTCATGTATCAGGACAGCTTTATCCCTGTACAGCTGTCACTCTACACTGACAACCCGTGTGATCCCCCCTCCCAGTAATATACGCTGGATGTGAGGACTGTGTGTCCAGGATGCTGCTCTCTTTACTAGCGCTCATGTATCAGCACAGCTTCAGCCCTGTACTTTTTTCTCTGTACAATGACAGCTTGTGTGATCCCCCTTTCCAATAATACATGCTGGATGGGAGTTCTGCATGTCCCTCCCAGTAATACATACTGGATGTGAGGTATTTATGTCCAGGGTGCTGCTCTCTTCACTAGCTCATATGTATCAGCACAGCTTCATTCCTGTACTGATTTCTCTCTACACTGACCTGTGTGATTCCCCCTCCCAATAATACATGCTGGATGTGAGTTCTGGATGTCCCTCCCAGTAATACATGCTGGATGTGAGGTCTATGTTGTTGCATGATGCTGATTTCTTCACTTGCTCTTGTGTATCAGCGCAGCTTCATCCCTGTACAGCTTTCTCTACAGCCCATGAGAGATCTCTTCTCCCTTCTCCTGACAGACACTTATGCTGTACAGTGTGTGATTTCCCCCGGAGCATACACAGAAATCACAGGAGCCCCAACCTCCCTGAGAGCTCCAACAAATGTGGAATTTTTTTTATTAACTAATGTTCACTGTAATTTTATAACAGATTTTTATAGGGGGGGGGGGCTCTATTAATACTAATGCACTATGTAAGGGGTATGCTACTATCTTCCCCTGTGCAGCGTGCAACGTATTGGGGTGTACACCTTGTTGATCAATCTCGCTAAAAATGTCAGGTCAGTTTTCTAAAACTCTTGTAAAAGTAGAAAAGTGGAGGAATATTTCAATAAAGAAGGTGCGCGGCACACGACTCTGGACCTGCACCCACTTTACCCAAGGGACAGGTAATTCATAAATCTTATGCTCAGACTTGAACTTATGCTCCTCAAAGGAAATGAAATTTCGTACCGGTGGGGATTTATCTTCCAACTTACTGTTCGCCGTAATGGCAAGACAGCCATCTACCGAACACTCGCAGACTTATCCATCTTCTTGGGAAGTTTGGAGTTGCCGATGGTTAACTTACCCGTCTGGCCTGTCCCACATCCACTCTTGGCTCTTCCCAAAGAGTACGCTGGCAGGTTGTCCAGTCCAACAAGCAAAGTCACCCTGAACAGTGACTCCACAACCGTGCGTCCTGAACGAAGAGCCACCGCACTCAATCGGATGGTTCACTGCTGTATCCTGGACTTTAACTGGTCTTATTATTTATGTTCCCCAACCAGGAGGTGCCGTCCGATTATGGACTCTGTCCCGTATGCCCCGCAGAGCTGGAACTTTCTCCTTGCTGATCCTCTGCTGGGCTGGTTGAGTTTTTGAATTATGGTTAGAACTAATATCTCAAGCACAACGCCTGGGCTCTTTGTCCATGATTTTCGAGTGGTCAAGTTGGCACGATTAGTTGCCTTCCTGTCGATGTGAATTGAGAGACGTTTCCTTTAACCTTGTGCCTTTTCTACTTTAAAAGTTTTGCATTGTATATCATTCTTATATGCAGTTTATGATATTATTCTTTAGCCCTTCGTCTAGTTTGCTTCCTCCCTCCTTCGGGTACTGGCGCGTTCTCTCGCTACTTTAACGATTGTTGACTTTAGTCTATTGTCATTTGCTTTGTACATTTATGAGGTTTTGTTTCTTTCCTCTTTCCCTGTTCCCTTTCCTTCAGGTGCAGATGAATATTTTCCGGGGAGTCGCAGATTCGACAGGCTTACAACCTAGTCCGGATTCGCCAGGCTGATGAATGGAAGATTGCATTTAACACCCGTGATGGACACTATGAGTATCTAGTAATGCCCTTCGGCCTGTGTAATGCTCCCGCGGTCTTCCAGGAGTTCGTCAATTACATATTCCGTGACCTCCTCTATGTTTGATTGAGTTCTTACCTAACGATTATGTCATGGTCGATATAATTTTGGCACTCACAAGCTAAAGGGTCCAGACAAACCAGAAAACCGCCGTCAGATTTCGCGTCATTTTCATAAAAAGAGAATTCCCTTCTTATTTCTCCAGCTTGACATTAGGGCCTCCAATATTCCAAGTATTACCCGGTTTGGTTCCATAGCCCCAATCCACGAGGCAGGCGGCGTCTCTATTACCTTTATGTTTCCTCCTCGCTCCCACTGTGTTGTATAGATAAGTCAACCATGAATAGAGATTACATTTTTTGAAGCTGGATATTTCTGGAAAAATATATACTGTGTCTAACCTTTATTTCCAAAAATAAGGTCACGTGGACTATGGTCTGAAGATACTTTGCAGAAAATACTCACCTGATCGTGAAGACCTTAACTTAGCACTAGACCGGCTCCTGGACATGTCCGTGGGTGAATCTTCAGTCTCTAGAGTGACATCTCGTAGATGCTCAGGACTATCTAGGCCTATTAGGAAATATTACAGGGGTCGTAACGCCAGTCCTGTTAAACCTTTAGCTGAGTTCTATGAATGGGGGCTTGTCTGGGGAGTGCGTGGTTTGCATACCACCAGTGGCCACTTCTTCTAGTCGTACTCTATTATCACGCACTTTGACCCTTTTTAACAGGCAGCATAGTCGTATCATGCCATCTCCATGCTGCATCGGTTGCTTCTTCTAGAGACTTCTAAGACCCCATTGGTATTTATATCTGGGTGGGAGAGAGAGAGCTAGTGGGCAAGTTTCTCCAGCCGCTTGGGGGCACGGCTCTTCCTTTTTCTTTAGGACTATATCCTGCAGAATTCAGTAAAATACCTGCAAAATATTGACTAGATGGTACAAGACTCCGGCTCAGTTCCATTCGATTTTCCCATCCCACCGAGATATGTGCTGGCGCTGTTTGGGTGCCATGGAGCATATATGGTGGTGCTGTCCACTTATTCCCCCCCTCTGGGAGCTGTTATGGCGTTATTTAACTCCTTGTGTCATGGGGTTTGTTAGGGTAATACACGATCGACAGAGCCAGTGACGACAGGGCAACTCCAACAGGGTTTATTGTATCCAATGCTGACAGAACAAGTCGCCGTCACTGCAGGAACAACACACAGTCCACAAAAATAGGTAATCACAGGAACATCTTCAGAGCACTGGCCTCAGCTTCAGCTCTCCTGAAGGTCTAAATCCAGAAGATCTCCATCCTCCCCAGGACAAACCCTTATATACCCCTCAGGGGAGGAACATCTTGGCAGTTTCTAGGCACCATCATTATAATGACTTTAGTTTGTGTCTCTACTGTCTGTATGTGAGTTGTGGTCCTTGGTGCTATGCTATCATGTGTATTGCCACAGCCGGGATGAGGACACAATGGGGGAGATAATTGGATCTGCTTGGTTTGCTGGTCTTCACACAAGCTGAGTGATGGTGGTGCCTCCTGATGACCCCCTGTTGAGACTGGACAATGAGAACTCTTTATGTCTTGTGGACTTCACCTCTGAATAAACTGATTGTCCATAGGCTGGAGACACGACCTGTGGTACCTGATTACAGAGTCATTCCTCTCTGCTGAGGTCTCACAATAAACCACACATAATGCGCCATCACAACCTCTCCCCTCATATAATAAGTGAGCTGGCCATGTGGCCTACACAGGCCGCTGGCCACCACACTCATAAGCCACTTATTGCACCTCAGGAGGAACAGTCCACAGGCTGTAAAGAAAGTCCAGTGCACATGTACAACCGGGGCAAAGAGAAATGTCTGGAAACACAATCACAAGGTTCAAGAAATTTCCACAAAAGTTCCACGTCATCTGTTCATTTTGGAAGAGCTGATCCGGTGGCTTCCAGGATAGTCCAGCCCATGAGATGGAGTCTCTGGGGTCAGGAGGTTTCTTGGGACCTTTTATCCAGTTTACAGGTTTCTGCAGACTCTGCATGGTCCATCCAGACGCTTTCCTCCCCATTGCATCCCACCACCATATATTGGGTAATGCTGGCATACTATCTGACCCATCACCCAGGCAAAGATCATACCAGAAAATACAGTCACTGTTCAGAATTGTAGTGAGTCCAGAGAAGTTGGTGGCAGAAGATGGGGAGATAGAAGTCCAATCGGTTTGAGAAAACAAGGGCCATAATTGAAAATCGTCTGAAGTCTCACCATCATGAAGGTCATCACTGCTGATGGGACCAGTGTCTTGTCGTCCTCCCCAGACCTGCTCCTCCAATGCTCCTTCTTCCACCTTATAACTCGCTGACACTCCAGTGTTCTCCTCATCCATGTTGGAAGACTGTGCGCCTGGAGAGTCCATACTGACCGTAACATCCACATTATTAATGAACCCCAACAAATCAGACATCAAGGTAACAATACAGCTGGGTTCCTCAATCTCTTGGTATTCCTGGGGTGAGGGGAATGCAGGAAACACATCGCCAGGAGAAGCACAAACTTCATTGCTCACTAGTGGGTCTGTTTTGTGTGACTTAACCTCAGTTGGGTTTTCAGAACTGACACTGGTGATCTCAGTGCTAAAGGTTTCAGGAGGTCCAGTGCTAGTTATATCTTCTGTGTCTTCATCATCCACACCAATGCTAGTTATATCTCCTGTCTTCACCATCCACACCAGTGCTAGTTATATCTCCTGTATCTTCATCATCCACACCAGTGCTAGTTATATCTCCTGTATCTTCATCATCCACACCAGCACTAGTTATATCTCCTGGGTCTTCATCATCCACACCAGTGCTACTTATATCTCCCGTGTCTTCATCATCCACAGGACCCGTTTCTGTAGAGATATTGACATCCTCTGTATGCATTCGTTCCGGTCCTGAATTAAGTTCAGAATCTTTTCCCTCTTCCTGGTGCTCCCATGTCTTATGGTATAAGCTGCCCACAGACTTCACATCACTCACCTCAGGACATTCTGGAGCTTTCTCTGGAGATCTGTAGCGATCAGCGCCTGGAGCAGCAGCACAATCCTTATAACACTGTGCTGGCCATTCACACCATGTTTGCGGCACCTCTCGCTCCGCTTGTGCCAGACACCAATTCCAGTCCCAGTCCCAGAACTTATCATCCTCAGAGGCCAAACATCCCAGAACATCCATGGTCTCCTGGTACAACTCCCTAGCTTGCACAAGAACTTGTTCCTTCCTTGCCATAGTCAGAGCCTTATCCCAAGCCCAGCGTTCAATGTCTTCTGTAGACTTTAGTCAGAGACAGTCCATTGTCTCCTGGTAAACCACAATTGCTCTCCTCACGATAGACATCCTGGTGTGCAGACCTCTGTCCATCTCTCCTGCACTCTGTTGAATCCCACTTCAGACACCAGTTGTCATGGGGTTCGTTAAGTTAATACACGATCAACAGAGCCAATGACGACAGGGCAACTCCAACAGGGTTTATTGTATCCAATGCTGACAGAATAAGTCACGTTCAATGAAGGAACTGCACAGTCCACAAAATAAGGTGATCACAGGAACATCTTCAGAGCGCCGGCCTCAGCTTCAGCTCTCCTGAAGGTCTAAATCCAGAAGATCTCCATCCTCACCAGGACAAGCCCTTATATATCCCTCAGGGGGAGGAACACCTTGGCAGTTTCTAGTCACCATCATTATAATGACTTTAGTTTGTATCTCTACTGTCTGTATGTGAGTTGTGTCCTTTGTACTATTATGTGTATTGCCACAGTCGGGATGAGGACACAATGAGGGGAGTTTATTGGATCTGCTTGGTTTGCTGGTCTGCACCTGAGCTGAATATAACTGTGGTGCCTCCTGATGACCCCCTGTGGAGACTGGACAATGAGGACACTTTATGTCTTGTGGCTGCACCTCTGACTCGTCTGATTGTCCATAGGCTGGAGACACGACCTGTGGTACCTGATTACAGAATTATTCCTCTCTGCTGAGGACTCTATAAACCACACATAATGCACCATCACACCTTGTTTTCTGCAGGGGTCCAACGTTCACCTAAATTGGCTCTCCTGTCAATGCTCCTGGTCCGAATGGTTATCCCCAGGTTTTGGAAGTCCACATCTCCCCCATATGGAAAACATTGGGAACTTGAATTGCCCAATATTATGCGTATAGAAGACACGATAGCCGTGGGACAATCCACCTATGCTGCCTTTTCTGCTCAGTGGCTACCTGGACTACCTATAGATCCTCTGCTGATATCCCTCCTGGTTATTGGGAGGCTGACCACTGATAGCAACAGCGGACTGAATACAGGCTGGTAAGGGATAACGGGATACAGACTGACCACAGATATCAATAGCGGACTGCAGACAGGCTGGTAAGTGGATACAGACTGACAGACTGGAATCAGATGCATATAGCAACCTATGCTGGTTAACACTAGGTTGTTCCAATGTTGCTCAGGCACCAGGTGGAAGGTAGTAAAGGTGCCTTAAGTAGTCCTGAGGGCAACAAATGTTGGATGGGTGAATTTGAATTTTGCGAGTGCTGGCCCTTCAAGAGGCAGCTGAAGCGCGTGAGCGTACTAAGGAGCGTGCGGCCACGAGCAGAGGATACCAGTAGGCGGTCTGGAGGAGGTACAGACCACCAGAGAAGGTACGATACAATCCCTAAATATCGGAGATAACGGTCTGTCTATCACTGGACTTAATTCCCTTAGTACTCGGGGGTGTATACCATCTGGACCCGGTAAATTGTCCCTTTTAGTGTTTTTAAGGTGGTTTTAAGGTGGTCTTCTTGCTGAGTTATAAGGATGAAATTTAACCCCTTAAGGACACGGCCAATTTTGACCTTGAAGACAGAACATTTTTTCTCCTCTTTGCATCCCGGAGCTCATATGTTTTTTATTTTTTGTTTGACGTAGCTGTATAAGACTTTGTTTTTTGTGGACGAGTAGTACTTTATGTAGGTGCCATTTTTTAGAAAATTTACATTATCATTAAATCTTATGTACATTTTTATTTTGTCCAAAATGCAAAAAAACAAAAAACAAAGCAGATCCGTAGCGGTTTTTATTTATTGTTTTACAGCATACACCGATCGTCATACATAAAGCTATTACTTTATTGTACTGCTTGTTACGGTCATGAGGATACCAAAAATTTGTATATTATTTTATGTTTTGGGACTTATATTTAACAACGTTTATTCATGTAAAAAAAATTGATTTTGTTTGTATTTTTTGTATTTTTTTATTATTTAACATTACTTCTTTTTTGTTACTAATGTAACTTTTTTTTTTTACATTTTATGGGGGGACTTTTTAATTTAGATTTTTTTTTTACTTTAATGTACTGCCATATATCTAAATACCAGTACATAAACCTGCATTCAAAGGGTTAACGGTGGAAATCATAGGTTTTCGTTTATCTCCGCTGCTGTGTATTACAGCCGTTTCCCCACTCCTGATTACTCGGGTAAACTTGCTATGCCACTCGATCAGCATGACGACTATGCTCGTCATGATGCGTCAACATCTAGCCGCTCACAACGAATATAACCCTCAAGCGTTGGCAGACAGTTAATGGAGAATTGACTTTATCCCGGATCCAATGACGGATTTCCCTGTGTACTGTAGACGAGAAGGCGTTTAACCCCTCGCAGACACGGCCAATTTTCTTTTTTTCATTTTCATTGTTCCATCGTTGCATTCCAAGAACCAGAACCTTTGTATATTTACGTCGACGTAGCCGTATGAGGGCTTGTTTTTTGCAGGACGAGTTGTAGTTTTTTACAGCATCATATAATGTATAATATAATGTGTAATATAAAGTTTAATATAATGTGTAATATAATGTATAATATAAAGTATAATATAATGTGTAATATAATGTGTAATTTAATGTATAATATAATGTCTAATATGTGTAATATAAAGTATAATATAATGTGTAATATAATGTATAATATAATGTGTAATATAAAGTATAATATAATGTGTAATATAATGTACAATATAATGTGTAATATAATGTATAACATAATGTGTGATATAATGTGTAATATAATGTATAATATAATGTGTAATATAGTGTGTAATATAAAGTATAATATAATGTGTAATATAATGTATAATATAATGTGTAATATAAAATAATGTATAATATAATGTATAATATAATGTGTAATATAATGTGTAATATAATGTATAACATAATGTGTGATATAATGTGCAATATAATGTATAATATAATGTGTAATATAAAGTATAATGTGTAATATAATGTATAATATTATGTGTAATATAATGTATAATATAATGTATAATATAATGTATAATATAATGTGTAATATAATGTATAATATAATGTGTAATATGTATAATGTAATGTGTAATATAATGTGTAATATAATGTGTAATATAATGTGTAATATAATGTGTAATATAATGTATAATATAAAGTATGATATAATGTATAATATAATGCGTAATCTAATGCGTAATATAATGTGTAATATAATGTATAATATAATGTGTAATATAATGTGTAATATAATGTATGATATAATGTATAATATAATGTGTAATATAATGTGTAATATAATGTATAATATAATGTATGATATAATGTGTAATATAATGTGTAATATAATGTGTAATGTATAATATAATGTATAATATAATGTGTAATATGAAGTATAATATAATGTGTAATATAATGTATAATATAATGTATGATATAATGTGTAATATAATGTGTAATATAATGTATAATATAATGTATAATATAATGTGTAATATAATGTATAATGTAATATAATGTATAATATAATGTGTAATATACTGTATAATATAATGTATAATATAATGTGTAATATAATGTGTAATATGAAGTATAATATAATGTGTAATATAATGTATAATATAATGTGTAATATAATGTATAATATAATGTGTAATATGAAGTATAATATAATGTATAATATAATGTATAATATAATGTGTAATATGAAGTATAATATAATGTGTAATATAATGTATAATATAATGTGTAATATAATGTGTAATATAATATAATGTGTAATATAATGTATAATATAATGTGTAATATAATGTGTAATATAATTGTGAAGGATGGTTTATTTGCTTATATTCTCTGTATGAAATTACATTGTGAATTATCAAGCCGGATGCCAAATTACTAAGATATGTATTATGTGAAAGTGATGATAATGTTTAAATGATTTAGTTTCGTGCAGCCGCCATCTTGTCTGGAGTTCCCATCTTGGTTTTATTGTAGTGAATAGAAAAGTAATTGTTCCTTTAATATAAGTAATGTTGATTTCGTATGTTTTATCTTTGACCTTGCTTCCCATGCGAAGTTGGTAGAGAATGGACAGGGAGTAAGAAGGGAGGGTGGCAAGTATGCGTGAAGGAAGGTCTCCCCCCCCCCCCCCCATCTCCATGAGAATATTCTGTCCAAGAGAGATAAGACACCTGCAAACCTAATGTGTGAAGAATTATAATGATGTATCTAGGATGTATTTTATTGTATGCTTTTTACTGAATAACAAATATTGTTACATTGTCTCTGATTGGTTAACCTCAAGCCTACACCCCTTCTGAATTTCAGTTTAACAGTTTGAGTTTGGTAATAAATCCTTCAGAGGAGTATTTTTGAACATATCAGTAGCGTCTGTGTGTTTTCTTCTCCTCTCTCGATATATATTGGTGAAATATCCTAATTAGGATACTGACTAATGGGGTCTGGCCTTGAGAGTCTGTTTGGACTCTTATAAATTTCAGTCTAATATATTTTGAGCGATGGATTTCCACGACAGTAATGGTGAAACCCGGGAGATTGCACGTCTGATAAGCGGTCACTGGAGAGGTCTGACTTTGCATCTGTGAATTACAAAAAAACCGCGGTAGGTAAGGAGCTTATTCTTACACCATTCACACATGTATTGCGTAAGCCTTGGAATCTAGCTGTCAGACATCACATCTTTTGGACGAGGCCTCCTTAGTCAGCAGTGGGTTGAAAGATGGATCCAAAAAGGTATGTTGAAGCTTTTAGTGTGATGAAGGATTGCAGGTGTGTACGTGATCTTAAACTGTTGATATGAAAGACATGAGAGAATTTTTGCCAGCAATTACATTGTCAACCAGAAAAATTGTGAGAAGTGTAAGACCTCCGCCTTTGGAATGCAGTGACGTAGCGCATGGCGGAGAGAAGTCGTAACTCACATGTGAAGTATTTGAAATGAAAAGATTGTAGTCTGGACTGTGAGGAAAAAACAAAACTTGTGCTTGCTGCTCTGTTATAGCGTAATTTGTTATTTAGTTGTATAAAATTGTTGAGGATTAATAGTTGATCTGTTACCCGTTTGTCTGGGATTATAGTTGGGAGGTATTGACTGCTTGTAGGTGAGAGGAAAGTTGGATAGTTGTGAGTAATATCCTGTAGTACCACAGGGGCTTCAATGGTTAAGTCCTGATAATGTAGAATCCAGTGCAAGGAGAAGAAATTGTATCTATATTGATTTTGCACTCAATACCATTACCCAGTGCAACAGGGAAAACTTTGAATACTGTATTAGAAAATCATTTATATTTTCCTAACTCATTGCCAGACAGTGATATTGTATGAAAGGGTCCATAAACCAGTTGTATGCATTGCCAGACTGGCATAAGGTGGGAATCAATACAGACTGATTTCTAGCACATGATAATCCGGCATAAACACTTTGATGTAAAATAACATCCAAGTAATTAAGTCTGTAGTAGTATAACATCAGACCGCTGGATTGAATACCGTTGTAATATAACATCCTGTATTCAATGAATGACCCTGACACTTACCCCAGGTGCCACCTGTGTCGTAGTAGTAATTACAGTGAAGGACATTGGTATTGGCTCAGACCCAGAGCCCCTAAAGAAATCATCACCAACATACATAACAGGCCCCTAAACTACAACCCACAGAGTGAACGGCTGAGCGGGGAGGATAATATATATATGTTACCAAATATAATTTGCATATGAAACCATTGCAAAGTGCTAGAGGAAAGAGTTTGGGATATATGCTACATCACAGGCTGTATGAACCGAAAGGCACCCCCCGGCAGCAAGTGTTCTGCATAAGTGAATGTGACCAACTCCTGCTTGAATCAATGGAGGTTCATGAATGTCGATTGTGTTGAAGAATTTGCTCCTGTAATTGTTGATTGGCAGCATTTTGTCTGTTCTTGATGTTCAATACAGTGAGGGATCAGAGGATCCTACTGCTAGAATGTCTGGAGGAACAACTTGATATCGTATTGGTAAGACAGTCTAGGAGATAGACTGGTCTGAGATATCTGTCGGCAAACGTGGCCTGTTTGCCTGGAGGTGGGGGATTTACCGGAAATCACCCTACTGCTCTCCGACCATGGGGTCAGGAGGAAGTTGGACAAAGCTGCTTTGGGGCACTGGTCCCGGCCAACATTAGAATGAGCAAAAGGAGTGGGCTTTAATTGTAAAGTATGTGAAGGCAAAATAACACACTGTGAAAAAAATTGTTGAAGAGGCTGGCAAGCTGTAAGAAGGATGTCTGCATGTGATAAATAGAATGGTTTGTGGAATGTGGGAGTGGAGTGGCCAGGACAAGGCATAAGTTAAAAGGACAAAGCAGGTAATTACAGGTGGTTACAAGTAAGATGATGTGAGAAAGAACAATTTAAATACATGTGTAAATTTTCATTGGAAGAGTGAAGAAAACGGAGCAGCCGGGTACATTGCAGTGACTAATGTGGGTCAGAACGGGGGGAGTGTAACATGTGTGATGTGTGTAATGTAACATGTCTGAAGTTTGAAACTAATGGCCACAATAAAAGCAGAACTATATTGTATGTTTCCTATTTTTAACAGCCGTAATGTCTAAAAATGTTAGTGTTTTGTGTATGGGGTTAAAATCAGTTCCACTTTTTTCATTTTTTATGGAGTGTGTCTTATCTTCGCGCACGCGCAGTCGTCTGTAACTGCACCAAGCGAGAAAAATATTACAGCCGGCTGGATCTGTTTGTAAAAAGATAAAAGCTATACTGCAGATTAATGTGTTATAATGTGATAAGATTTAATGTTGGAATGTTTTGATGTTGATTCAAATTAATTAAAATACAGATATTGTGAGACACGGGGTCTTGAAAATGTATGTGCCCCCTCTGTTCCCTATTTTTATGTATAGTTTATTGGTTTGCAGTAATTAATATTACCAGTAATATTAATTTCTGTGTTATTGAATAACTAATTACAATTGTTTTGTTTTTTGTTTTCACACATGAGGCACGTGCTATGGTGCTGCCTAAATGTTATTTTGGAAAATGTGAGATGTTTTACAGGTAAATGGTTGCAGGTCATTTTAAAGATAAAATGTATTTTTGTCAGGAGAAAGTAATCTTTTTTGTTCCAGGCTGTTGTGTATTACAGAGTGCCCAATCTCATTATGTTGCTATGTAGTTTTGAACCCTGCTACATTACTTTCGCAGAGTCCAAAAAGGAGGAAATGGTAAAGGGACTGATCAGGTAGTTTTGTTTTGTGTTTTATTTTGTTTTGAATTAATGAATTTGGTTCTAGGAGATCTACAAAATGTGTATGAGCTTCAATGAGTAATCCAGATTAAATGTGTATGACAGTAACCTACATTTTGAGGTTTTTCTGTGTAGATGGTTCCAGATCCTTCCAGAACGGTGAATATGGCACTGGGTAAGCTGTGCTGTAGTGTCCACCCAATATGAGGTATTGTGTAAGAGACCATCCCCCTCCAGCAAATTTACACAGGAGGCAGAGGTGACGTCACCCACAGATGAGTCTTTACAGATTTAGATGGGGAGAAGGCAAAACAAAAAAAAATTGTTTGAATATTGTTTATTTCATGCCAGATTTCAGTAACATATTTTGTTTGTTTTTGTATTAATCAGGTATTTACAGGACCTGGTGGGTGGGATTTACAAGTGTTCTGGATCATCAGATGAATGCGGAACAATTAAACTCCACCCTTTTGAAATGTTCTATCTATATGTGACATGGGTTTCCAATGTAAATTTGTAATGTAGACATACTTCATCATATACAGTATGTGTAGAACAGGATACGAGGCACAAGGTAAATTACCCAGAAACCACTCTCACCTTCTTGTTCATCTCAAGGAGCAGAGCTGGAGGTGCTCGCTGAGGCTTGTAACCTGGCAGAAGGTAAGACGGCCGACATTTACACTCACTCTAGGTACGCTTTTGGCATCGCCCACAATTATGGGCCCATTGGTAGTAGGAATTTTATTGGATCATCGGGTAAGCCAATTGAGAGAGCAAGAGAAGACAGACCTGACAACAAGGGTATGTGCAGCCAGGTATCAGTAAATTGGCTTGTCCCTGGATACCATAATGCCACCACTAGGTTTGTAGCAGCCTGCATGATGTGCGCACGGCGTGACATAGGTAAAACAGCAAAGGTACCTGTGAAAAGTGCAGCCCGGCCAGATTACCCGTCCCAGCGACTGCAGAACATACAACTACCCGAGGTAGAAGTGTATGACAATGTGCTCGTGTGTGTAGATCTGTTCTCAGGGGGGCCTGAAGCCCGGCCGGTATCTTCCCCTCTGCAGACGTTGTGTGTAAGTGACAGGGGAACAGTGTTATCCCAAGTATTGACCTGATGTTTGTACAATGATAAGATGTCAGCAGTTCTCCAGTGTTATTCCAAAGTTAGTTTGTTTAATAACTGTATTTAAGAAGTGTTGTGGGAATATTAAATACTGAAGTTAAGTTTTATGTAAAGTTCTGGACCAGCCTTAGCATTGGACTATTAGAGTCATGCGTCAGATAAAAGGTACAGAAGTGGAATATTCCCATTTGAAAACATTTTTAGTTCTATGTTTTTTGTCGTTGTTATTGTGAAAGGAAAATTCTGTGCAGTGTTTGTGTGTATGTGTGTGTATATGTATGTATATATATATATATATATATATATATATATATATATATATAAAGAAGAAAAATGAGTTTGCATGTAATCTAGTTATTGCTCAATGTGAACGTTTGATGTAAAGATGTTATTTGTTAATGTTTTTCTTCAAATTAATTATTTGATTAAGATCAATTAATGTTTATACAATGAAATAGCTTGTTCTCCACAGGAAGAGTCCAACTCCGAATGGAGGCGTGAGAACCAGATTCTGACAGAATGTGGATGGATAAGGGAAGGTGAACCGGTAACACCCAAGGCACTCTTGATAGCAATTGTATTGATGGTGTATGACCTCACCTATGCCCCAAGACTGCAAGGATCGATTTGGTAAGATCTAATTGGTATGTCCCAGGCTTTACAGCTGTTGCTGCTAAATTCTGTTAGAGCTGTTTGATTTGCCTACAGAACAGTCCTGACAGACCGGTGCCAACCTTATCATACCCGCCTCCCACAAAGAGAACAGACCTTGAGAGGACTTCCCATGCAATACAAATTAGAGTAAGAAAAATTGGTTTGCGACATTTGTCAGATAAACATGTGGAATCTGTGTATATTTTGGTGAGCTGGAGATGTTCCAGGCAATCAGCTCAGATCAAGGTACAAATCCTGCTGGAAAGCGTGACACCAAGTGCAAATGAAATGTACCCAATAATTACACATCTTCTAGGTGCCCTGTCCATTGGAACAGAGAACTTTTTCTTATATAAAGGTGTTTGTTTGATTTAGTTTAAGGGCCTGACATTGTTATTGTATGTACTTAGAACAACTTTTATAGTACGTAGATGTTATCACCAGATTAGTATTTATTTTAACAATTGACAAGGGTTGGGGGTCCCCAGCAAGTGCCAGTAAATATGAACTAAAAGATTTTTAATACGATGAACTCCATTACTGAGGTGCGGCAGGTGCAGCCGGAGCCAGTACAACGCGTTTGTCATGAACTGATGGCAGTGTCACAATTCCAAGCAGCCGCCCAGACAAGTAACTTAACGGAGGAAGAAGACAGATGAGCGGAGGGATTGTGGTAGTCACAATAAAACTCCACTAATCCGCCTACGTGGGATCTCACCCCAGGCTCACAGCATGAGGTGCTGTGTACAGCCTGGTGACGTATACTAAAAGAGACGGGGTCTGAAAGATGAGAAGGACCAAACCAAGTCCTGATGATATCAGCAAAGTTCAAAGTAAAGACCAAAGACCTGAGTGAATCAGTCAACAGTATCAAGTGTTCTGATCAGAAGACAGGAGAAGAAGAGGACGATGATGTACAGTACTTGTCAATACACTGGTGGGACCCCATACCCAAACCGGACATTGGTGATGGCATCATATTAGTTGTGGCCCTATTGATATATTGCTTAAGTTTCATAATCATAATATATCATTTCTGTAATTTAATATGAGAAAAAGGGGGGCTTGTGAAGGATGGTTTATTTGCTTATATTCTCTGTATGAAATTACATTGTGAATTATCAAGCAGGATGCCGAATTACTAAGATATGTATTATGTGAAAGTGATTATGATAATGTTTAAATGATTTAGTTTCGTGCAGCAGCCATCTTGTCTGGAGTTCCCATCTTGGTTTTATTGTAGTGAATAGAAAAGTCATTGTTCCTTTCATATAAGTAATGTTGATTTCGTATATTTTATCTTTGACCTTGGTTCCCATGCGAAGTTTGTAGAGAATGGACAGGGAGTAAGAAGGGAGGGTGGCAAGTATGCGTGAAGGAAGGTCTCCCCCCCCCCCCCATCTCCATGAGAATATTCTGTCCAAGAGAGATAAGACACCTGCAAACCTAATGTGTGAAGAATTATAATGATGTATCTGGGATGTATTTTATTGTATGCTTTTTACTGAATAACAAATATTGTTACATTGTCTCTAATTGGTTAACCTCAAGCCTACACCCCTTCTGAATTTCAGTTTAACAGTTTGAGTTTGGTAATAAATCCTTCAGAGGAGTATTTTTGAACATATCAGTAGCGTCTGTGTGTTTTCTTCTCCTCTCTCGATATATATCGGTGAAATATCCTAATTAGGATACGGACTAATGGGGTCTGGCCTTGAGAGTCTGTTTGGACTCATATAAATTTCAGTCTAATATATTTTGAGCGATGGATTTCCACGACATAATGTGTAATATAATGTATAATATAATGTGTAATATAAAGTATAATATAATGTATAATATAATGTGTAATATAAAGTATAATATAATGTGTAATATAATGTATAATATAATGTGTAATATAATGTATAATATAATGTATAATATAATGTGTAATATAATGTATAATATAATGTATCATATAAAGTATAATATAATGTGTAATATGATGTGTAATATGTATAATATAATGTGTAATATAATGTATAATATAATGTGTAATATAATGGGTAATATAATGTATAATATAATGTATAATATAATGTGTAATATAAAGTATAATATAATGTATAATATAAAGTATAATATAATGTGTAATATGATGTGTAATATGTATAATATAATGTGTAATATAATGTATAATATAATGTGTAATATAATGTATAATATAATGTGTAATATAAAGTATAATATAATGTGTAATATAATGTATAATATAATGTGTAATATAAAGTATAATATAATGTATAATATAATGTATAATATAAAGTATAATATAATGTGTAATATGATGTGTAATATGTATAATATAATGTGTAATATAATGTATAATATAATGTATAATATAATGTGTAATATAATGTATAATATAATGTGTAATATAAAGTATAATATAATGTGTAATATAATGTATAATATAAAGCATAATATAATGTGTAATATAATGTGTAATATAATGTATAATATAATGTGTAATATAATGTATAATATAATGTCTAATATAATGTATAATATAATGTGTAATATAATGTGTAATATAAAGTATAATATAATGTGTAATATAATGTATAATATAATGTGTAATATAATGTATAATATAATGTATAATATAATGTGTAATATAATGTGTAATATAATGTATAATATAATGTGTAATATAATGTGTAATATAATGTGTAATATAATTTATAATATAATGTGTAATATAATGTGTAATATGTGTAATATAATGTATAATATAATGTGTAATATAATGTATAATATAATGTATAATATAATGTGTAATATGTGTAATATAATGTATAATATAATGTGTAATTTAATGTGTAATATAATGTGTAATATAATGTATAATATAATGTGTAATATAATGTATAATATAATGTCTAATATAATGTGTAATATAATGTATAATATAATGTCTAATATAATGTGTAATATAAAGTATAATATAATGTGTAATATAAAGTATAATATAATGTGTAATATAATGTATAATATAATGTGTAATATAATGTATAATATAATGTGTAATATAAAGTATAATATAATGTGTAATATAATGTATAATATAATGTGTAATATAATGTGTAATATAATGTATAATATAATGTGTAATGTAATATAATGTATAATATAATGTGTAATATAATGTGTAATATAATGTATAATATAATGTGTAATATAATGTGTAATATAATGTGTAATATAATGTGTAATATAATGTGTAATATAAAGTATAATATAATGTGTAATATAATGTATAATATAATGTGTAATATAATGTATAATATAATGTCTAATATAATGTGTAATATAATGTATAATATAATGTGTAATATAAAGTATAATATAATGTGTAATATAATGTATAATATAATGTGTAATATAATGTATAATATAATGTGTAATATAAAGTATAATATAATGTGTAATATAATGTATAATATAATGTGTAATATAATGTGTAATATAATGTATAATATAATGTATAATATAATGTGTAATATAATGTATAATATAATTTTTTTATATTTATTTATATTATTTTTTAATTATCATTCATGTATTTTTTTATATTTTTTTCTATTGTATTTATTTTCATCAATGGTCACTATTATTATTCACGTTCCATGTTTCATCATGTAATTTTCACTGTTTATTATGTAGCAAGATATATGTGTTTTTTGCATACTTGCACTATATATATATGTATGTATATATATATATATATATATATATATACTTTTTTCACTGCATTTTTGTGGATACTTATTTATATTATTATACTGGTTATCACTATTTTATGCATGTGTGTGTGTGTGTGTGTGTGTATATATATATATATATATATATATATATGTGTTTTACTACCTTTTCTTTAAATGTATATTGGAAATCCTATGCAACATGACACTTTAATGGTTGTTATACATGTGTTGTATTGATGTAATATTATATTAAGATATGTATGGAGGTAGGGAAAGATTAGGGACAGTTCATTTATCAATTTTGGTATAATAACTATGAGATGTTTGTAACTGTTATAAGTTGACATGTAATCATTTGTGATATGTACAGGCAATCCTGATGACATGTGCCATTATTTGTGGCTATTATGGTATTGGTCTGCTGTGGGGATGTATAACCTTCCAATATGTATGATTTTTTCTTTATGGTGTGCACTTCTCCCTGCTGGGTGGCCGAGCTGGTCGATTTCCAGCTGTATAAACATGTCAGCTGCACAGTTCGTATATGCACACTGGTCAGGATCTCACTGAACCTTGGTGTGCTACGAGCAGCAACTGCCTCTGACTGACTTTCCTGTCAGCTGTTAGGTTTAGCTGATCTGCTATACACATGTCAGCAGTGCACCTCGCGCAAGCGCACTGTTTAGGAGTTCATTGAACTCTGTGGTGTGCTACGAGCCGTGCTTGCTCCCGGCTGTTATTCACCATCAGCTGGGAGTAAGTAAATCGTTTGGCATCGATCCTAGCTGATTGGTTCCCTGTGGACATATATTCCCTCTTCCTGTCCTCTGACACCACCCCCGGACGAAGGCATTCCTCGCCGAAACGTGCGTCGGGTGTGATGCCAGACAACAGTGTGCTATAATATGGGTAAGCTGCTCTCACTCAACTGCATGTGCACTTTATACTAATGATTTATGCATTATCAAATGTTAGACTACATTAATGAGTATAACCATATACCATCATTTGGGACCTTACACAAGCCTTTTTTTGATAAGTATACCCAGGTGTTAGTAACTAATTTATTTATTTATTAATCTATTTATGTACCTTGGTCTCTTATATATATCCTTGTTATGCATATGCTATTACAGTAGCCCCATTATACACGTGTCTGGCTTCTCTTTCCACACTGTGGTAGTCATCCTTGTCTTTTTAAACTTGTGAGTAAATATATTTATTTCTTGTATTGTGTAATAATAAAAATTATAATTCTTTATTTAAATTTGGTCTTTGACTCAATTCTTTTAGGTTGTTGTTCTTATACATTATATGAGTCATTGCTAATGTTACCAGCAGTCATGGGTATTCACTGGTATATGCCCTTTTCCCCCCATATATTATATATTATTTGAAGTAATTTACTTTGTATGACCTTCAAGGGGTATTTTGGTTGTCCTCCGCATTGGTTGTGTATAATATAATGTATAATATAATGTGTAATATAATGTGTAATATAATGTATAATATAATGTGTAATATAATGTGTAATATAATGTGTAATATAATGTATAATATAATGTGTAATATAATGTGTAATATAATGTAATATAATGTATAATATAATGTGTAATATAATGTCTAATATAATGTATAATATAATGTGTAATATAATGTATAATATAATGTGTAATATAAAGTATAATATAATGTATAATATAATGTGTAATATAATGTGTAATATGAAGTATAATATAATGTGTAATATAATGTATAATATAATGTATAATATAATGTGTAATATGAAGTATAATATAATGTGTAATATAATGTATAATATAATGTGTAATATGAAGTATAATATAATGTGTAATATAATGTATAATATAATGTGTAATATAATGTGTAATATAATATAATGTGTAATATAATATAATGTGTAATATAATGTATAATATAATGTGTAATATAATGTGTAATATAATGTGTAATATGAAGTATAATATAATGTGTAATATAATGTATAATATAATGTATAATATAATGTGTAATATGAAGTATAATATAATGTGTAATATAATGTATAATATAATGTGTAATATGAAGTATAATATAATGTGTAATATAATGTATAATATAATGTGTAATATAATGTGTAATATAATATAATGTGTAATATAATATAATGTGTAATATAATGTATAATATAATGTGTAATATACAGTATAATTTAATGTGTAATATAATGTGTAATATAATTGTGAAGGATGGTTTATTTGCTTATATTCTCTGTATGAAATTACATTGTGAATTATCAAGCCGGATGCCGAATTACTAAGATATGTATTATGTGAAAGTGATGATAATGTTTAAATGATTTAGTTTCGTGCAGCCGCCATCTTGTCTGGAGTTCCCATCTTGGTTTTATTGTAGTGAATAGAAAAGTCATTGTTCCTTTAATATAAGTAAAGTTGATTTCGTATGTTTTATCTTTGACCTTGCTTTCCATGCGAAGTTGGTAGAGAATGGACAGGGAGTAAGAAGGGAGGGTGGCAAGTATGCATGAAGGAAGGTCTCCCCCCCCCCCCCCCATCTCCATGAGAATATTCTGTCCAAGAGAGATAAGACACCTGCAAACCTAATGTGTGAAGAATTATAATGATGTATCTGGGATGTATTTTATTGTATGCTTTTTACTGAATAACAAATATTGTTACATTGTCTCTGATTGGTTAACCTCAAGCCTACACCCCTTCTGAATTTCAGTTTAACAGTTTGAGTTTGGTAATAAATCCTTCAGAGGAGTATTTTTGAACATATCAGTAGCGTCTGTGTGTTTTCTTCTCCTCTCTCGATATATATCGGTGAAATATCCTAATTAGGATACTGACTAATGGGGTCTGGCCTTGAGAGTCTGTTTGGACTCTTATAAATTTCAGTCTAATATATTTTGAGCGATGGATTTCCACGACAGTAATGGTGAAACCCGGGAGATTGCACGTCTGATAAGCGGTCACTGGAGAGGTCTGACTTTGCATCTGTGAATTACAAAAAAACCGCGGTAGGTAAGGAGCTTATTCTTACACCATTCACACATGTATTGCGTAAGCCTTGGAATCTAGCTGTCAGACATCACATCTTTTGGACGAGGCCTCCTTAGTCAGCAGTGGGTTGAAAGATGGATCCAAAAAGGTATGTTGAAGCTTTTAGTGTGATGAAGGATTGCAGGTGTGTACGTGATCTTAAACTGTTGATATGAAAGACATGAGAGAATTTTTGCCAGCAATTACATTGTCAACCAGAAAAATTGTGAGAAGTGTAAGACCTCCGCCTTTGGAATGCAGTGACGTAGCGCATGGCGGAGAGAAGTCGTAACTCACATGTGAAGTATTTGAAATGAAAAGATTGTAGTCTGGACTGTGAGGAAAAAACAAAACTTGTGCTTGCTGCTCTGTTATAGCGTAATTTGTTATTTAGTTGTGTAAAATTTTTGAGGATTAATAGTTGATCTGTTACCCGTTTGTCTGGGATTATAGTTGGGAGGTATTGACTGCTTGTAGGTGAGAGGAAAGTTGGATAGTTGTGAGTAATATCCTGTAGTACCACAGGGGCTTCAATGGTTAAGTCCTGATAATGTAGAATCCAGTGCAAGGAGAAGAAATTGTATCTATATTGATTTTGCACTCAATACCATTACCCAGTGCAACAGGGAAAACTTTGAATACTGTATTAGAAAATCATTTATATTTTCCTAACTCATTGCCAGACAGTGATATTGTGTGAAAGGGTCCATAAACCAGTTGTATGCATTGCCAGACTGGCATAAGGTGGGAATCAGTACAGACTGATTTCTAGCACATGTGATAATCCGGCATATACACTTTGATGTAAAATAACATCCAAGTAATTAAGTCTGTAGTAGTATAACATCAGACCGCTGGATTGAATACCGTTGTAATATAACATCCTGTATTCAATGAATGACCCTGACACTTACCCCAGGTGCCACCTGTGTCGTAGTAGTAATTACAGTGAAGGACATTGGTATTGGCTCAGACCCAGAGCCCCTAAAGAAATCATCACCAACATACATAACAGGCCCCTAAACTACAACCCACAGAGTGAACGGCTGAGCGGGGAGGATAATATATATATGTTACCAAATATAATTTGCATATGAAACCATTGCAAAGTGCTAGAGGAAAGAGTTTGGGATATATGCTACATCACAGGCTGTATGAACCGAAAGGCACCCCCCGGCAGCAAGTGTTCTGCATAAGTGAATGTGACCAACACCTGCTTGAATCAATGGAGGTTCATGAATGTCGATTGTGTTGAAGAATTTGCTCCTGTAATTGTTGATTGGCAGCATTTTGTCTGTTCTTGATGTTCAATACAGTGAGGGATCAGAGGATCCTACTGCTAGAATGTCTGGAGGAACAACTTGATATCGTATTGGTAAGACAGTCTAGGAGATAGACTGGTCTGAGATATCTGTCGGCAAACGTGGCCTGTTTGCCTGGAGGTGGGGGATTTACCGGAAATCACCCTACTGCTCTCCGACCATGGGGTCAGGAAGAAGTTGGACAAAGCTGCTTTGGGGCACTGGTCCCGGCCAACATTAGAATGAGCAAAAGGAGTGGGCTTTAATTGTAAAGTATGTGAAGGCAAAATAACACACTGTGAAAAAAATTGTTGAAGAGGCTGGCAAGCTGTAAGAAGGATGTCTGCATGTGATAAATAGAATGGTTTGTGGAATGTGGGAGTGGAGTGGCCAGGACAAGGTATAAGTTAAAAGGACAAAGCAGGTGATTACAGGTGGTTACAAGTAAGATGATGTGAGAAAGAACAATTTAAATACAGGTGTACATTTTCATTGGAAGAGTGAAGAAAACGGAGCAGCCGGGTACATTGCAGTGACTAATGTGGGTCAGAACGGGGGGAGTGTAACATGTGTGATGTGATGAGACATCTGTGTGATGTGTGTAATGTAACATGTCTGAAGTTTGAAACTAATGGCCACAATAAAAGCAGAACTATATTGTATGTTTCCTATTTTTAACAGCCGTAATGTCTAAAAATGTTAGTGTTTTGTGTATGGGGTTAAAATCAGTTCCACTTTTTTTCATTTTTTATGGAGTGTGTCTTATCTTCGCGCACGCGCAGTCGTCTGTAACTGCACCAAGCGAGAAAAATATTACAGCCGGCTGGATCTGTTTGTAAAAAGATAAAAGCTATACTGCAGATTAATGTGTTATAATGTGATAAGATTTAATGTTGGAATGTTTTGATGTTGATTCAAATTAATTAAAATACAGATATTGTGAGACACGGGGTCTTGAAAATGTATGTGCCCCCTCTGTTCCCTATTTTTATGTATAGTTTATTGGTTTGCAGTAATTAATATTACCAGTAATATTAATTTCTGTGTTATTGAATAACTAATTACAATTGTTTTGTTTTTTGTTTTCACACATGAGGCACGTGCTATGGTGCTGCCTAAATGTTATTTTGGAAAATGTGAGATGTTTTACAGGTAAATGGTTGCAGGTCATTTTAAAGATAAAATGTATTTTTGTCAGGAGAAAGTAATCTTTTTTGTTCCAGGCTGTTGTGTATTACAGAGTGCCCAATCTCATTATGTTGCTATGTAGTTTTGAACCCTGCTACATTACTTTCGCAGAGTCCAAAAAGGAGGAAATGGTAAAGGGACTGATCAGGTAGTTTTGTTTTGTGTTTTATTTTGTTTTGAATTAATGAATTTGGTTCTAGGAGATCTACAAAATGTGTATGAGCGTCAATGAGTAATCCAGATTAAATGTGTATGACAGTAACCTACATTTTGAGGTTTTTCTGTGTAGATGGTTCCAGATCCTTCCAGAACGGTGAATATGGCACTGGGTAAGCTGTGCTGTAGTGTCCACCCAATATGAGGTATTGTGTAAGAGACCATCCCCCTCCAGCAAATTTACACAGGAGGCAGAGGTGACATCACCCACAGATGAGTCTTTACAGATTTAGATGGGGAGAAGGCAAAACAAAAAAAAATTGTTTGAATATTGTTTATTTCATGCCAGATTTCAGTAACATATTTTGTTTGTTTTTGTATTAATCAGGTATTTACAGGACCTGGTGGGTGGGATTTACAAGTGTTCTGGATCATCAGATGAATGTGGAACAATTAAACTCCACCCTTTTGAAATGTTCTATCTATATGTGACATGGGTTTCCAATGTAAATTTGTAATGTAGACATACTTCATCATATACAGTATGTGTAGAACAGGATACGAGGCACAAGGTAAATTACCCAGAAACCACTCTCACCTTCTTGTTCATCTCAAGGAGCAGAGCTGGAGGTGCTCGCTGAGGCTTGTAACCTGGCAGAAGGTAAGACGGCCGACATTTACACTCACTCTAGGTACGCTTTTGGCATCGCCCACAATTATGGGCCCATTGGTAGTAGGAATTTTATTGGATCATCGGGTAAGCCAATTGAGAGAGCAAGAGAAGACAGACCTGACAACAAGGGTATGTGCAGCCAGGTATCAGTAAATTGGCTTGTCCCTGGATACAATAATGCCACCACTAGGTTTGTAGCAGCCTGCATGATGTGCGCACGGCGTGACATAGGTAAAACAGCAAAGGTACCTGTGAAAAGTGCAGCCCGGCCAGATTACCCGTCCCAGCGACTGCAGAACATACAACTACCCGAGGTAGAAGTGTATGACAATGTGCTCGTGTGTGTAGATCTGTTCTCAGGGGGGCCTGAAGCCCGGCCGGTATCTTCCCCACTGCAGACGTTGTGTGTAAGTGACAGGGGAACAGTGTTATCCCAAGTATTGACCTGATGTTTGTACAATGATAAGATGTCAGCAGTTCTCCAGTGTTATTCCAAAGTTAGTTTGTTTAATAACTGTATTTAAGAAGTGTTGTGGGAATATTAGATACTGAAGTTAAGTTTTATGTAAAGTTCTGGACCAGCCTTAGCATTGGACTATTAGAGTCATGCGTCAGATAAAAGGTACAGAAGTGGAATATTCCCATTTGAAAAAATTTTTAGTTCTATGTTTTTTGTCGTTGTTATTGTGAAAGGAAAATTCTGTGCAGTGTTTGTGTGTATGTGTGTGTATATGTATGTATATATATATATATATATATATATATATATATATATATATATATATATAAAGAAGAAAAATGAGTTTGCATGTATTATTTCTAGTTATTGCTCAATGTGAACGTTTGATGTAAAGATGTTATTTGTTAATGTTTTTCTTCAAATTAATTATTTGATTAAGATCAATTAATGTTTATACAATGAAATAGCTTGTTCTCCACAGGAAGAGTCCAACTCCGAATGGAGGCGTGAGAACCAGATTCTGACAGAATGTGGACGGATAAGGGAAGGTGAACCGGTAACACCCAAGGCACTCTTGATAGCAATTGTATTGATGGTGTATGACCTCACCTATGCCCCAAGACTGCAAGGATCGATTTGGTAAGATCTAATTGGTATGTCCCAGGCTTTACAGCTGTTGCTGCTAAATTCTGTTAGAGCTGTTTGATTTGCCTACAGAACAGTCCTGGCAGACCGGTGCCAACCTTATCATACCCGCCTCCCACAAAGAGAACAGACCTTGAGAGGACTTCCCATGCAATACAAATTAGAGTAAGAAAAATTGGTTTGCGACATTTGTCAGATAAACATGTGGAATCTGTGTATATTTTGGTGAGCTGGAGATGTTCCAGGCAATCAGCTCAGATCAAGGTACAAATCCTGCTGGAAAGCGTGACACCAAGTGCAAATGAAATGTACCCAATAATTACACATCTTCTAGGTGCCCTGTCCATTGGAACAGAGAACTTTTTCTTATATAAAGGTGTTTGTTTGATTTAGTTTAAGGGCCTGACATTGTTATTGTATGTACTTAGAACAACTTTTATAGTACGTAGATGTTATCACCCGATTAGTATTTATTTTAACAATTGACAAGGGTTGGGAGTCCCCAGCAAGTGCCAGTAAATATGAACTAAAAGATTTTTAATACGATGAACTCCATTACTGAGGTGCGGCATGCGCAGCCGGAGCCAGTACAACGCGTTTGTCATGAACTGATGGCAGTGTCACAATTCCAAGCAGCCGCCCAGACAAGTAACTTAACGGAGGAAGAAGACAGATGAGCGGAGGGATTGTGGTAGTCACAATAAAACTCCACTAATCCGCCTACGTGGGATCTCACCCCAGGCTCACAGCATGAGGTGCTGTGTACAGCCTGGTGACGTATACTAAAAGAGACGGGGTCTGAAAGATGAGAAGGACCAAACCAAGTCCTGATGATATCAGCAAAGTTCAAAGTAAAGACCAAATACCTGAGTGAATCAGTCAACAGTATCAAGTGTTCTAATCAGAAGACAGGAGAAGAAGAGGACGATGATGTACAGGACTTGTCAATACACTGGTGGGACCCCATACCCAAACCGGACATTGGTGATGGCATCATATTAGTTGTGGCCCTATTGATATATTGCTTAAGTTTCATAATCATAATATATCATTTCTGTAATTTAATATGAGAAAAAGGGGGGCTTGTGAAGGATGGTTTATTTGCTTATATTCTCTGTATGAAATTACATTGTGAATTATCAAGCAGGATGCCGAATTACTAAGATATGTATTATGTGAAAGTGATTATGATGTTTAAATGATTTAGTTTCGTGCAGCAGCCATCTTGTCTGGAGTTCCCATCTTGGTTTTATTGTAGTGAATAGAAAAGTCATTGTTCCTTTCATATAAGTAATGTTGATTTTGTATATTTTATCTTTGACCTTGGTTCCCATGCAAAGTTTGTAGAGAATGGACAGGGAGTAAGAAGGGAGGGTGGCAAGTATGCGTGAAGGAAGGTCCCCCCCCCCCCCCCATCTCCATGAGAATATTCTGTCCAAGAGAGATAAGACACCTGCAAACCTAATGTGTGAAGAATTATAATGATGTATCTGGGATGTATTTTATTGTATGCTTTTTACTGAATAACAAATATTGTTACATTGTCTCTAATTGGTTAACCTCAAGCCTACACCCCTTCTGAATTTCAGTTTAACAGTTTGAGTTTGGTAATAAATCCTTCAGAGGAGTATTTTTGAACATATCAGTAGCGTCTGTGTGTTTTCTTCTCCTCTCTCGATATATATCGGTGAAATATCCTAATTAGGATACGGACTAATGGGGTCTGGCCTTGAGAGTCTGTTTGGACTCGTATAAATTTCAGTCTAATATATTTTGAGCGATGGATTTCCACGACATAATGTGTAATATAATGCATAATATAATGTGTAATATAATGTATAATATAATGTGTAATATAAAGTATAATATAATGTGTAATATAATGTATAATATAAAGTATAATATAATGTGTAATATAATGTGTAATATAATGTGTAATATAATGTATAATATAATGTGTAATATAATGTATAATATAATGTGTAATATAATGTGTAATATAATGTATAATATAATGTGTAATATAATGTATAATATAATGTATAATATAATGTGTAATATAATGTGTAATATAATGTATAATATAATGTGTAATATAATTTATAATATAATGTGTAATATAATGTGTAATATGTGTAATATAATGTATAATATAATGTGTAATATAATGTATAATATAATGTATAATATAATGTGTAATATGTGTAATATAATGTATAATATAATGTGTAATATAATGTGTAATATAATGTGTAATATAATGTATAATATAATGTGTAATATAAAGTGTAATATAATGTCTAATATAATGTGTAATATAATGTATAATATAATGTGTAATATAATGTATAATATAATGTGTAATATAATGTATAATATAATGTGTAATATAATGTATAATATAATGTCTAATATAATGTGTAATATAATGTGTAATATAATGTATAATATAATGTGTAATATAAAGTATAATATAATGTGTAATATAATGTATAATATAATGTGTAATATAAAGTATAATATAATGTCTAATATAATGTGTAATATAATGTATAATATAATGTGTAATATAATGTATAATATAATGTCTAATATAATGTGTAATATAATGTATAATATAATGTGTAATATAAAGTATAATATAATGTATAATATAATGTATAATATAATGTGTAATATAATGTATAATATAATGTATAATATAATGTGTAATATAATGTATAATATAATGTGTAATATAATGTATAATATAATGTCTAATATAATGTGTAATATAATGTATAATATAATGTGTAATATAAAGTATAATATAATGTGTAATATAATGTATAATATAATGTGTAATATAAAGTATAATATAATGTCTAATATAATGTGTAATATAATGTATAATATAATGTGTAATATAAAGTATAATATAATGTGTAATATAATGTATAATATAATGTGTAATATAATGTATAATATAATGTCTAATATAATGTGTAATATAATGTATAATATAATGTGTAATATAAAGTATAATATAATGTGTAATATAATGTATAATATAATGTGTAATATAATGTGTAATATAATGTATAATATAATGTCTAATATAATGTGTAATATAATGTGTAATATAATGTGTAATATAATGTATAATATAATGTGTAATATAAAGTATAATATAATGTGTAATATAAAGTATAATATAATGTGTAATATAATGTATAATATAATGTATAATATAATGTGTAATATAATGTATAATATGTATAATATAATGTATAATATAATGTATAATATAATGTATAATATAATGTGTAATATAATGTATAATATGTATAATATAATGTATAATATAATGTATAATATAATGTATAATATAATGTGTAATATAATGTATAATATAATGTGTAATATAATGTATAATATAATGTGTAATATAATGTATAATATAAAGTGTAATATAATGTATAATATAAAGTGTAATATAATGTATAATATAATGTGTAATATAATGTATAATATAATGTGTAATATAATGTATAATATGTATAATATAATGTGTAATATAATGTATAATATAAAGTGTAATATAATGTATAATATAATGTGTAATATAATGTATAATATAAAGTTTTATGCACACAGAAAAGAAAAGGAGAATGCACGCCTATATATAAAACGTAACTTTATTGACATTAACATATGATATATTAAAAATGTATAAAACAGATACACACAATGGACTAAAGGACACTGTTCCAATAACAGTAGCAAAAAGACACATTAGTACAGACTGTGTAACGCTCATGCCGAAGAGCAAGGAAAGTCAATGCTGAAAATGGAATTGCAGCCATATGATAATATGCATGGCACTAGTATTCAACTATAGAAATGAGAATCAAGGGCAAAACAGTGTGCACAGATAAACTAGTAGTTAGACAAATATAGGATATTAGCTAAAGACAAATCTCTTACCCATAAACGGCTGTAGATGCAGTCTGACAGTGTGTACTGGACCCCAACGCGCGTTTCGCACTTTGCTTCCTCAAGGGGTTTAAAAGATTTGTCTTTAGCTAATATCCTATATTTGTCTAACTACTAGTTTATCTGTGCACACTGTTTTGCCCTTGATTCTCATTTCTATAGTTGAATACTAGTGCCATGCATATTATCATATGGCTGCAATTCCATTTTCAGCATTGACTTTCCTTGCTCTTCGGCATGAGCGTTACACAGTCTGTACTAATGTGTCTTTTTGCTACTGTTATTGGAACAGTGTCCTTTAGTCCATTGTGTGTATCTGTTTTATACATTTTTAATATATCATATGTTAATGTCAATAAAGTTACGTTTTATATATAGGCGTGCATTCTCCTTTTCTTTTCTGTGTGCATAAATGTCTATATAGGAGTGCCTATTTTGTTACCTGGGGAGCATGCTCTACCGTATAGCAGCTAGCCCCTTCTACTTTCATTGCTGTTGGACTTTTTCTGTTTTCTGTATATAAAGTGTAATATAATGTATAATATAATGTGTAATATAATGTGTAATATAATGTGTAATATAATGTATAATATAATGTGTAATATAATGTGTAATATAAAGTATAATATAATGTGTAATATAATGTATAATATAATGTGTAATATAATGTATAATATAATGTGTAATATAAAGTATAATATAAAGTATAATATAATGTGTAATATAATGTGTAATATAATGTGTAATATAAAGTGTAATATCAAGTGTAATATAATGTATAATATGTATAATATAATGTGTAATATAATGTGTAATATAATGTGTAATATGAAGTATAATATAATGTGTAATATAATGTGTAATATAATGTATAATATAATGTATAATATAATGTGTAATATAATGTATAATATGTATAATATAATATAATGTGTAATATAATGTGTAATATAATGTATAATATGTATAATATAATGTATAATATAATGTATAATATAATGTGTAATATAATGTATAATATAATGTATAATATAATGTGTAATATAATGTATAATATAATGTGTAATATAAAGTATAATATAATGTGTAATATAAAGTGTAATATAATGTGTAATATAATGTGTAATATAAAGTATAATATAATGTATAATATAATGTGTAATATAATGTATAATATAATGTGTAATATAATGTGTAATATAATGTGTAATATAATGTATAATATAATGTGTAATATAAAGTATAATATAATGTGTAATATAATGTATAATATAATGTGTAATATAAAGTATAATATAATGTATAATATAATGTGTAATATAATGTGTAATATAATGTGTAATATAATGTATAATATAATGTGTAATATAAAGTATAATATAATGTGTAATATAATGTATAATATAATGTGTAATATAATGTGTAATATAATGTATAATATAATGTATAATATAATGTGTAATATAATGTATAATATAATTTTTTTATATTTATATTTATTTATATTATTTTTTAATTATCATTCATGTATTTTTTTATATTTTTTTCTATTGTATTTATTTTCATCAATGGTCACTATTATTATTCACGTTCCATGTTTCATCATGTAATTTTCACTGTTTATTATGTAGCAAGATATATGTGTTTTTTGCATACTTGCACTATATATATGTATGTATATATATATATATATATATATATATATATATATATATACTTTTTTCACTGCATTTTTGTGGATACTTATTTATATTATTATACTGGTTATCACTATTTTATGCATGTGTGTGTGTGTGTGTGTGTGTATATATATATATATATATATATATATGTGTTTTACTACCTTTTCTTTAAATGTATATTGGAAATCCTATGCAACATGACACTTTAATGGTTGTTATACATGTGTTGTATTGATGTAATATTATATTAAGATATGTATGGAGGTAGGGAAAGATTAGGGACAGTTCATTTATCAATTTTGGTATAATAACTATGAGATGTTTGTAACTGTTATAAGTTGACATGTAATCATTTGTGATATGTACAGGCAATCCTGATGACATGTGCCATTATTTGTGGCTATTATGGTATTGGTCTGCTGCGGGGATGTATAACCTTCCAATATGTAGGATTTTTTCTTTATGGTGTGCACTTCTCCCTGCTGGGTGGCCGAGCTGGTCGATTTCCAGCTGTATAAACATGTCAGCTGCACAGTTCGTATATGCACACTGGTCAGGATCTCACTGAACCTTGGTGTGCTACGAGCAGCAACTGCCTCTGACTGACTTTCCTGTCAGCTGTTAGGTTTAGCTGATCTGCTATACACATGTCAGCAGTGCACCTCGCGCAAGCGCACTGTTTAGGAGTTCATTGAACTCTGTGGTGTGCTACGAGCCGTGCTTGCTCCCGGCTGTTATTCACCATCAGCTGGGAGTAAGTAAATCGTTTGGCATCGATCCTAGCTGATTGGTTCCTTGTGGACATATATTCCCTCTTCCTGTCCTCTGACACCACCCCCGGACGAAGGCATTCCTCGCCGAAACGTGCGTCGGGTGTGATGCCAGACAACAGTGTGCTATAATATGGGTAAGCTGCTCTCACTCAACTGCATGTGCACTTTATACTAATGATTTATGCATTATCAAATGTTAGGCTACATTAATGAGTATAACCATATACCATCATTTGGGACCTTACACAAGCCTTTTTTTGATAAGTATACCCAGGTGTTAGTAACTAATTTATTTATTTATTAATCTATTTATGTACCTTGGTCTCTTATATATATCCTTGTTATGCATATGCTATTACAGTAGCCCCATTATACACATGTGTCTGGCTTCTCTTTCCACACTGTGGTAGTCATCCTTGTCTTTTTAAACTTGTGAGTAAATATATTTATTTCTTGTATTGTGTAATAATAAAAATTATAATTCTTTATTTAAATTTGGTCTTTGACTCAATTCTTTTAGGTTGTTCTTATACATTATATGAGTCATTGCTAATGTTACCAGCAGTCATGGGTATTCACTGGTATATGCCCTTTTCCCCCCATATATTATATATTATTTGAAGTAATTTACTTTGTATGACCTTCAAGGGGTATTTTGGTTGTCCTCCGCATTGGTTGTGTATAATATAATGTATAATATAATGTGTAATATAAAGTATAATATAATGTGTAATATAATGTATAATCTAAGGTATAATATAAAGTATAATATAATGTGTAATATAAAGTATAATATAAAGTATAATATAATGTGTAATATAATGTATAATATAATGTGTAATATAATATGTAATATAATGTATAATATAATGTGTAATATAATGTATAATATAATGTGTAATATAATGTGTAATATGAAGTATAATATAATGTATAATATAAAGTATAATATAATATGTAATATAATGTATAACATAATGTGTGATATAATGTGTAATATAATGTATAATATAATGTGTAATATAATGTGTAATATAAAGTATGATATAATGTGTAATATAATGTGTAATATAATGTGTAATATAATGTATAATATAATGTATAATATAATGTGTAATATAAAGTATAATATAATGTATAATATAATGTATAATATAATGTATAATATAAAGTGTAATATAATGTGTAATATAATGTATAATATAAAGTGTAATATAATGTATAATATAATGTGTAATATAATGTATAATATAAAGTGTAATATAATGTGTAATATAAAGTATAATATAATGTGTAATATAATGTGTAATATAATGTATAATATAATGTGTACTATAATGTATAATATAATGTGTAATATAATGTGTAATATAAAGTATAATATAATGTGTAATATAATGTATAATATAATGTGTAATATAATGTATAATATAATGTGTAATATAAAGTATAATATAAAGTATAATATAATGTGTAATATCAAGTGTAATATAATGTATAATATAATGTATAATATAATGTGTAATATAATGTGTAATATAATGTGTAATATGAAGTATAATATAATGTGTAATATAATGTGTAATATAATGTATAATATAATGTATAATATAATGTGTAATATAATGTATAATATGTATAATATAATGTATAATATAATGTATAATATAATGTATAATATAATGTGTAATATAATGTATAATATAATGTGTAATATAATGTATAATATAATGTGTAATATAATGTATAATATAAAGTGTAATATAATGTATAATATAAAGTGTAATATAATGTATAATATAATGTGTAATATAATGTATAATATAATGTGTAATATAATGTATAATATGTATAATATAATGTGTAATATAATGTATAATATAAAGTGTAATATAATGTATAATATAATGTGTAATATAATGTATAATATAAAGTTTTATGCACACAGAAAAGAAAAGGAGAATGCACGCCTATATATAAAACGTAACTTTATTGACATTAACATATGATATATTAAAAATGTATAAAACAGATACACACAATGGACTAAAGGACACTGTTCCAATAACAGTAGCAAAAAGACACATTAGTACAGACTGTGTAACGCTCATGCCGAAGAGCAAGGAAAGTCAATGCTGAAAATGGAATTGCAGCCATATGATAATATGCATGGCACTAGTATTCAACTATAGAAATGAGAATCAAGGGCAAAACAGTGTGCACAGATAAACTAGTAGTTAGACAAATATAGGATATTAGCTAAAGACAAATCTCTTACCCATAAACGGCTGTAGATGCAGTCTGACAGTGTGTACTGGACCCCAACGCGCGTTTCGCACTTTGCTTCCTCAAGGGGTTTAAAAGATTTGTCTTTAGCTAATATCCTATATTTGTCTAACTACTAGTTTATCTGTGCACACTGTTTTGCCCTTGATTCTCATTTCTATAGTTGAATACTAGTGCCATGCATATTATCATATGGCTGCAATTCCATTTTCAGCATTGACTTTCCTTGCTCTTCGGCATGAGCGTTACACAGTCTGTACTAATGTGTCTTTTTGCTACTGTTATTGGAACAGTGTCCTTTAGTCCATTGTGTGTATCTGTTTTATACATTTTTAATATATCATATGTTAATGTCAATAAAGTTACGTTTTATATATAGGCGTGCATTCTCCTTTTCTTTTCTGTGTGCATAAATGTCTATATAGGAGTGCCTATTTTGTTACCTGGGGAGCATGCTCTACCGTATAGCAGCTAGCCCCTTCTACTTTCATTGCTGTTGGACTTTTTCTGTTTTCTGTATATAAAGTGTAATATAATGTATAATATAATGTGTAATATAATGTGTAATATAATGTGTAATATAATGTATAATATAATGTGTAATATAATGTGTAATATAAAGTATAATATAATGTGTAATATAATGTATAATATAATGTGTAATATAATGTATAATATAATGTGTAATATAAAGTATAATATAAAGTATAATATAATGTGTAATATAATGTGTAATATAATGTGTAATATAAAGTGTAATATCAAGTGTAATATAATGTATAATATGTATAATATAATGTGTAATATAATGTGTAATATAATGTGTAATATGAAGTATAATATAATGTGTAATATAATGTGTAATATAATGTATAATATAATGTATAATATAATGTGTAATATAATGTATAATATGTATAATATAATATAATGTGTAATATAATGTGTAATATAATGTATAATATGTATAATATAATGTATAATATAATGTATAATATAATGTGTAATATAATGTATAATATAATGTATAATATAATGTGTAATATAATGTATAATATAATGTGTAATATAAAGTATAATATAATGTGTAATATAAAGTGTAATATAATGTGTAATATAATGTGTAATATAAAGTATAATATAATGTGTAATATAATGTGTAATATAATGTATAATATAATGTGTAATATAATGTATAATGTATAATATAATGTGTAATATAATGTGTAATATAATGTGTAATATAATGTGTAATATAATGTATAATATAATGTATAATATAATGTGTAATATAATGTGTAATATAATGTGTAATATAATGTACATGGAAACTGGAAAGAAATTCTTTGTAGGGTGGAATAAGAAAAAAACAGCAATTCCTCCATTGTTTTTTGGGTTTAGATTTCGGCATTCGCTGTGGGGTAAACGACACGTTAACTTTATTATTATTTACATTTATATCGTTTTTTTACTCTATTTACCAGGAAAACAAATAAATAATCGATTCTGCCGCCATATTCTGAGAGTCATCACTGTGTTATTGGTTGGGCGGTGTGACGGTTTATTTCTTGCTGGGCTGGAGTTTTTATTGGACCCATTTTGGGTCCCATTTATTGATCACTTTTTATTCCATTTGGTGATGTGGCGCTAGGACATAAACCCTGCATGCCCATGGGCTCTAGCGGGTGGGATTGTAGTTTTCTTAGTAAAATCCCATAGTGGGACTATAAAAGAAAAAAAGAAAAATAGTTTAATAAAAAATCCCAAGTATAAAAAACACCTTTTTCCCCTTACAAAAGGCTCTAATATAAAAAAGCAAAAAAAAAAAAAAAGTACAGATAATTGGCATTGTAGTTTATGTAGATTACAGTGGAGGAAATAAGTATTTGATCCCTTGCTGATTTTGTAAGTTTGCCCACTGTCAAAGTCATGAACAGTCTAGAATTTTTAGGCTAGGTTAATTTTACCAGTGAGAGATAGATTATATAAAAAAAAAGAAGAAAATCACATTGTCACAATGATCTCTATTTATTTGCATTGTGCACAGAGAAATAAGTATGTGACCCCCGACCAACCATTAAGAGTTCAGCCTCCTCCAGACCAGTTACTGCTCCAAATCAACTTGGTGCCTGCATTGTAGACAGCTCTTACATGGTCACCTGTATAAAAGACTCCTGTCCACAGACTCAATGATCAGTCTGACTCTAACCTCTACAACATGGGCAAGACCAAAGAGCTTTCTAAGGATGTCAGGGACAAGATCATAGACCTGCACAAGGCTGGAATGGGCTACAAAACCATAAGTAAGACGCTGGGTGAGAAGGAGACAACTGTTGGTGCAATAGTAAGAAAATGGAAGACATACAAAATGACTGTCAATCGTCATCGATCTGGGGCTCCATGCAAAATCTCACCTCGTGGGGTATCCTTGATCCTGAGGAAGGTGAGAGCTCAGCCGAAAACTACACGTGGGGAACTTGTTAATGATCTCAAGGCAGCTGGGACCACAGTCACCAAGAAAACCATTGGTAACACATTACACCGTAATGGATTAAAATCCTGCAGTGCCCGCAAGGTCCCCCTGCTCAAGAAGGCACATGTACAGGCCCGTCTGAAGTCTGCAAATGAACATCTGGATGATTCTGAGAGTGATTGGGAGAAGGTGCTGGGGTCAGATGAGACTAAAATTTAGCTCTTTGGCATTAACTCAACTCGCCGTGTTTGGAGGAAGAGAAATGCTGCCTATGACCCAAAGAACACCGTCCCCACTGTCAAGCATGGAGGTGGAAACATTATGTTTTGGGGGTGTTTCTCTGCTAAGGGCACAGGACTACTTCACCGCATCAATGGGAGAATGGATGGAGCCATGTACCGTCAAATCCTGAGTGACAACCTCCTTCCCTCCACTAGGACATTAAAAATGGCTCGTGGCTGGGTCTTCCAGCACGACAATGACCCGAAACATACAGTCAAGGCAACAAAGGAGTGGCTCAAAAAGAAGCACATTAAGGTCATGGAGTGGCCTAGCCAGTCTCCAGACCTTAATCCCATCGAAAACTTATGGAGGGAGCTGAAGATCCGAGTTGCCAAGCGACAGCCTCAAAATCTTAATGATTTACAGATGATCTGCAAAGAGGAGTGGGCCAAAATTCCATCTAACATGTGTGCAAACCTCATCATCAACTACAAAAAACGTCTGACTGCTGTGCTTGCCAACAAGGGTTTTGCAAACAAGTATTAAGTCTTGTTTGCCAAAGGGATCAAATACTTATTTCTCTGTGCACAATGCAAATAAATATATATAATTTTGACAATGTGATTTTCTGTTTTTTTAAAAAATATAATCTGTCTCTCACTGGTAAAATTAACCTAGCCTAAAAATTCTAGACTGTTCATGTCTTTGACAGTGGGCAAATTTACAAAATCAGCAAGGGATCAAATACTTATTTCCTTCACTGTATATAGTTTATATAGATTATGTAGTGTATATAGATTATGTAGTTTATATAGATTATATAGATTATGTAGTGTATATAGATTATGTAGATTATATAGATTATGTAGTTTATATAGATTATGTAGATTATATAGATTATGTTGTTTACATAGATTATAAAGATTATGTAGTTATTGTAGATTATGTAGATTATATAGATTGTGTAGTTTATATAGATTTAGGCCGGATTTACACGAGCGTGTGTGTTTTGCGTGCGCAACAGGTACTTACCAGCTCCGTGTGTCACCCTCGTATGATGCATCATTATGACACTCTGTTTGTATGTTTGTAGCACGTGGTGCTTTTCTGTTTACATTCATACTTTTTGCTGCTCTTGCGCCAATCACGCGAGTCCCACAGAAGTGCGCCGTGAGCTGCGCGTGGTTTTCACGCACCCATTGACTTCAATGAATGCGTGATGCGCGAGAAACAAACAAAGAACGGACATGTCATGCGTTTTACGCAGCGGACACTCGCTGCGTAAAAATCAGGGACTGTCTGAACGGCCACATAGACTAACATAGGTCCGTGCGACACGCGTGAAAATCATGCGCGTTGCACAGACGTATTACATTTCGTGTAAATAAGCCCTTATATAGTTTATATAGATCACGAAGTTTATATCGATTATGTAGTTTATATAGATTATGTCGTTTATATAGATTATATCGTTTATATAGGTTATGTCGTTTATATAGTTTATATAGATTATCTAGTTTATATAGATTAGATTATTTAGTTTAAATAGATTATATCGTTTATACAGATTATGTAGTTTATATAGATTATGTAGTAGAGATTTAGATTATGTGGTTTACATTATTTCGTTTATATAGATTATTTCGTTTATATAGATTATGTGGTTTAGATTGTGGTTTATATAGATTATGTGGTCTAGATTGTGGTTTATATAGATTATGTGGTTTAGATTGTGGTTTATATAGATTATGTGGTTTAGATTATGTGGTTTAGATTGTGGTTTATATAGATTATGTGGTTTATATAGATTATGTAGTTTATAGATTATGTAGTTTATAGATTATGTAGTTTAGATTATGTGGTTTATATAGATTATGTAGTTTATAGATTATGTAGTTAAAGTCTCCCATAATAATTACTATTATTATAATTTGCTGCTTTATTAGTAGATTTTCCGCTGCTTCTTTCTTCTTCGTTATTTCCACACATCAGATCGCGATATTGTGACATTTATTACCGCAGATACGATATAAGAATCATGACATTAACCCCTTACTGCTCTGGTCCCCTCTGCCGGGAATCCTGATATTAACCCCTTACTGCTCTGGTCCCCTCTGCCGGGAATCCTGATATTAACCCCTTACTGCTCTGGTCCCCTCTGCCGGGAATCCTGATATTAACCCCTTACTGCTCTGGTCCCCTCTGCCGGGAATCATGCCATTAACCCCTTATTGCTCTGGTCCCCTCTGCCGGGAATCCTGATATTAACCCCTTACTGCTCTGGTCCCCTCTGCCGGGAATCATGCCATGAACCCCTTATTGCTCTGGTCCCCTCTGCCGGGAATGATGACATTAACCCCTTACTGCTCTGGTCCCCTCTGTCGGGAATGATGACATTAACCCCTTACTGCTCTGGTCCCCTCTGCCGGGAATCATGACATTAACCCCTTACTGCTCTGGTCCCCTCTGCCGGGAATCCTGATATTAACCCCTTAATGCTCTGGTCCCCTCTGCCGGGAATCATGGCATTAACCCTTTACTGCTCTGGTCCCCTCTGCCGGGAATGATGGCATTAACCCCTTACTGCTCTGGTCCCCTCTGCTGGGAATCATGATATTAACCCCTTACTGCTCTGGTCCACCGGATATGTTGACATTAACTCCTTACTGCCCCAGATCCCGAGGAATCTCTGATATTAAAACCTTGGAACCCCTGGAATGTTGATATTAACCCCTTAATGCCCTAGACGGTGACCCCGTGGGATGCGGACATTAACCCCCTACTGTCTTAGACATGCAGAGTTGATTAAATTAACCCCTTACCACCCTAGACCACCATCAATATGGATATTAACCCTTTACTACTCTATTATTAGACATTAGAAGTCTTTGCGTGGCGCATCGCCCAATGTAATCCGGCCATTCTGGGGTTAAAAAGGTAAAAACAAGAGTTTTCTCTAAAAATGCAAAGTATTTATTACAAAGTATCACACGTGGCCCCCCGGGGAAAAGGTTTAATATCAGGAGAAGTGCGGAGACATGATGAGAAGTCTCCCCACCGAGGAGAGGACAATCCCAGAGCAGAATCTAATCCCAAACCGACAGGAACCGTCCAAGATAACGGGAAAAACCTACAGATTCTCCCACCGCAGGGAAACTGAGACTGATGTATCTAAGTCTGCTAAGCTGTGTATATAATCCTGTCATGTGTGATACTGTCTGCTGAGCTGTGTATCTAATCCTATCATGTGTGATACTGTCTGCTGAGCTGTGTATCTAATCCTATCATGTGTGATACTGTCTGCTGAGCTGTGTATCTAATCCTAGCATGTGTGATACTGTCTTCTGAGCCACTGTATCTAATCCTATCATGTGTGATACTGTCTGCTGTGCTGTGTATCTAATCCTATCATGTGTGATACTCTCTGCTGAGCTGTTGTATCTAATCCTATCATGTGTGATACTGTCTGCTGAGCTGTGTATCTAATCCCATCATGTGTGATACTGTCTGCTGAGCTGTGTATCTAATCCTATCATCTGTGACACTGTCTGCTGTGTATCTAATCCTGTCATGTGTGATACTGTCTGCAGAGCTGCTGTATCTAATCCTATCATGTGTGATACTGTCTTCTGAGCTGTGTATCTAATCCTATCATGTGTGATACTGTCTGCTGAGCTGTGTATCTAATCTTATCATGTGTGATACTGTCTGCTGAGCAGTGTATCTAATCCTATCATGTGTGATACTGTCTGCTGAGCCACTGTATCTAATCCTATCATGTGTGATACTGTCTGCGCCCTGTATCTAATCCTCTCCTGTGTGATACTGTCTGCTGAGCTGTGTATCTAATCCTATCATGTGTGATACAGTCTGCTGAGCTGTGTATCTAATCCTATCATGTGTGATACTGTCTGCTGAGCTGTGTATCTAATCCTATCATGTGTGATACTGTCTGCTGAGCCACTGTATCTAATCCTATCATGTGTGATACAGCCTGCTGAGCTGTGTATCTAATCCTAGAATGTGTGATACTGTCTGCTGAGCCGTGTATCTAATCCTATCATGTGTGATACTGTCTGCTGAGCTACTGTATCTAATCCTATCATATGTGATACTGTCTGCTGGCTGTGTATCTAATCCTATCATGTGTGATACTGTCTGCTGAGCTACTGTATCTAATCCTATCATGTGTGATACTGTCTGCTGAGCTGTGTTATGTAGGTTATATCGATTATGTAGTGTATGTACACTACTGTTCAAAAGTTTAGGGTCACTTATAAATTTCCTTATTTTTGAAAGAAAAGCACAGTTTTTTTTTCAATGAAGATAACATTAAATTAATCATAAATCCACTCTATACATTGTTAATGTGATAAATGACTATTCTAGCTGCAAACGTCTGGTTTTTAATGCAATATCTACATAGGTGTATAGAGACCCATTTCCAGCAACCATCACTCCAGTGTTCTAATGGTACATTGTGTTTGCTAACTGTGTTAGAAGGCTAATGGATGATTAGAAAACACTTGAAAACCCTTGTGCAATTATGTTAGCACCGCTGTAAACAGTTTTGCTGTTTAGAGGAGCTATAAAACTGACCTTCCTTTGAGCTAGTTGAGAATCTGGAGCATTACATTTGTGGGTTCGATTAAACTCTCCAAATGGCTAGAAAAAGAGAGCTTTCATGTGAAACTCGACAGTCTATTCTTGTTCTTAGAAATGAAGGCTATTCCATGCGAGAAATTGCCAAGAAACTGAAGATTTCCTACAACGGTGTGTACTACTCCCTTCAGAGGACAGCACACACAGGCTCTAACCAGAGTAGAAAGAAAAGTGGGAGGCCCCGCTGCACAACTGAGCAACAAGACAAGTACATTAGAGTCTCTAGTTTGAGAAATAGACGCCTCACAGGTCCTCAACTGGCAGCTTCATTAAATAGTACCCGCAAAACGCCAGTGTCAACGTCTACAGTGAAGAGGCGACTCTGGGATGCTGGCCTTCAGGGCAGAGTGGCAAAGAAAAAGCCATATCTGAGACTGGCTAATAAAAGGAAAAGATTAATATGGGCAAAAGCTCAGACATTGGACAGAGGAAGATTGGAAAAAAGTGTTATGGACAGACGAATGGAAGTTTGAGGTGTTTGGATCACACAGAAGAACATTTCTGAGATGCAGAACAACTGAAAAGATGCTGGAAGAGTGCCGGACGCCATCTGTCAAGCATGGTGGAGGTAATGTGATGGTCTGGGGTAAAGTGGGAGATTTGTACAAGGTAACAGGGATTTTAAATAAGGAAGGCTATCACTCCGCAACGCCATGCCATACCCTGTGGACAGCGCTTGATTGGAGCCAATTTCATCCTACAACAGGACAATGACCCAAAGCACCTCCAAATGATGCCAGAACTATTTAGGGAAGAAGCCGGCAGCTGGTATTCTATCTGTAATGGAGTGGCCAGTGCAGTCACCAGATCTCAACCCCATAGAGCTGTTGTGGGAGGAGCTTAACCGTATGGTACGCAAGAAGTGCCCATCAAGCCAATCCAACTTGTGGGAGGGGCTTCTGGAAGCATGGGGGGAAATTTCTCCCGATGACCTCAGCAAATTAACAGCTCGAATGCCAAAGGTCTGCAATGCTGGAATTGCTGCAAATGGAGCGACGAAAGCAAAGTCTGAAGGAGAAAATCATTATTTCTAACCTTGTCAATGTCTGGACTATATTTTCTAGCCATTTTGCAACTCATTTGATAAATATAAGTGTGAGTTTTCATGGAAAACACAAAATTGTCTGGGTGACCCCAAACTTTTGAACGGTAGTGTAGATTATGTCGTTTATGTAGTTTATATAGATTATGTAGTTTATATAGATTATATATATATAGTTTATATAGATTATAATCACCATATGCACTCCAAAAGCATTTATAAGAAGGGCTGGGTACGGATTACTACACAAACGTCCCCCCATAATTTACCACACAGGCAGCTCCACATAATTAGCTATACATAAGGACAGAAAACAGCCATAAAGCCAATTCATATAAAAAAAAGTAAACTTTTCTTAAACATATATTACATATCACAAACACGGTATAAAAAGTTAAATAAGAACAAGACTCTAGTATGAACAATGGAGCAATTGTTAACACTTGCAAGGTGGTGTCCACAGGTGTAAGGGCTATATAAATGAATTACGTGAATTGGGTACAGACCCCAAAAGAGGAGATAATCCTATTATTCATCCAAAAATCCTATTAATATAGTCAAAATAAGTAAAAGATAAGAGGGGAGGAAAAGATAGGATAAAGTACTGGTGCTTTAAAGTATCATTTATATCTAGCAGCCTCACCCATGACAGCAAGGAAAAGTAATTGTAATGGATTTGCCTGACACAGCGCCTATGGTTAATTAGTCTGCATCTGTGCCTAGATCTGTTAGTGACTCGATCTGCTACCACTCAGGCTGGGAGGCTGAGGAGTGGGAGAACCTATCACAGCCTGGCCAGACGGAGCTGCTCCCGCCCTCTGTCTATTTATACCTTCATTTCCTGCTCCTCCTTTGCCTGTGATTCTTCTGTTTCCTGGCTCTGCTGCTCCTGCTTGAACTATTGTGCTCTGCTACATTTTGACCCTGGCTTTACTGACTACTCTCCTGCTCTGCGTTTGGTACCTCGTACACTCCTGGTTTGACTCGGCTTGTTCACTACTCTCCTGCTCTGCGTTTGGTACCTCGTACACTCCTGGTTTGACTCGGCTCGTTCACTACTCTTGTTGCTCACGGTGTTGCCATGGGCAACTGCCCCATTTCCCTTAGCTTCTGTGTACCCTTGTCTGTTGGTCTGTCGTGCACTTATTGAGCGTAGGGACCGTCGCCCAGTTGTACGCCGTCGCCTAGGACGGGCCGTGCAAGTAGTCAGGGACTGAGTGGAGGGTAGATTACGGCTCACCTGTCTGTCTCCCTACCCCGTCATTACAGTAATAGTTGGTATTTGCTCCTTCACATAGACCCCAAAGCGCGTTTCGCTACGGTTGCTTCCTCAGGGAGGATGTGTGATTTTTGGATGAATAATAGGATTATCTCCTCTTTTGGGGTCTGTACCCAATTCACGTAATTCATTTAAATAGCCCTTACACCTGTGGACACCACCTTGCAAGTGTTAACAATTGCTCCATTGTTCATACTAGAGTCTAGTTCTTATTTAACTTTTTATACCGTTTTGGTGATATGTAATATATGTTTAATAAAAGTTTACTTTTTTTTTATATGAATTGGCTTTATGGCTGTTTTCTGTCCTTCTGTATAGCCCTTTATATAGATTATGTGGTTTAGATTGTCGTTTTATATAGATTATAGATTATGTGGTTTACATTATTTAGTTTATATAGATTATGTGATTTAGATTGTGGTTTATATAGATTATGTGGTTTAGATTGTGGTTTATATAGATTATGTGGTTTAGATTGTGGTTTAAATAGATTATGTGGTTTAGATTGTGGTTTATATAGATTATGTGTTTTATATAGATTATGTGGTTTATATAGATTATGTGGTTTATATAGATTATGTGGTTTATAGATTATGTAGTTTATAGATTATGTGGTTTAGATTATGTGGTTTATATAGATTATGTGGTTTATAGATTATGTAGTTTATAGATTATGTGGTTTAGATTATGTGGTTTATATAGATTATGTGGTTTAGATTGTGGTTTATATAGATTATGCAGTTTATAGATTATGTAGTTAAAGTCCCCCATAATAATTACTATTATTATAATTTGCTGCTTTATTAGTAGATTTTCCGCTGCTTCTTTCTTCCTCGTTATTTCCACACATCAGATCGCGATATTGTGACATTTATTACCGCAGATACGATATAAGAATCATGCCATTAACCCCAGTGGCGTAACTACCGCCGTAGCAGCAGTAGCGGTTGCTACGGGGCCCGCGGCATGAGGGGGCCCGTGTCGCCCGCCGGCACGGGCCCCCACCATGGCCGGAGGCTCCGCTAGCAGCCGCTATGGCTGCTACAGCGTGACGCCACTGAACACTACGGCAGAGCAGGGAGGTATCTCCCCGCTCTGCCATTAACTGGTTCCCGACCGCTGGCTGTATTTTTACGGCCAGCGGTCAGGGTCCTTAAAACCCAAGCCATAGACTTTCTAAGGCTCGGGTTTTAACTTGCTGCCCGCGCGATCGGGCAGCTGAATGTCGGGTCTCCGGCTGTCAGTGACTGCGGGGACCCTGAGGAGAGGATAGAAGCAGCTTTCACTGCTTCTGTCTTCTCTGATCACTTGTACACAGCGCTGAATGCGCACTGTGTACAGGAATAGAGACCGCAGCAGCAGCGCTGTCTCTATTCCTCCCGGTGATCATGTGACTGGTCACATGATCGCCGGGTGCCGTTAGTGGCAGACTGTTGCTGGGTCTTACTAGACCCAGCACAGCCCTATTAGTGACAATCGTCACTATGAGAGGGCTGATTTCCCTGCTGTGCAGCTCCAGTTACAGGGGAAAAACATGGTGTAAAAGAAAGAAAAGAAATATATAAAGTTCCCCAAAGGTCTTCTTTGACCTTTTGAGGGACAGACCATAGTAATAAAAAAATAATAAAGTAAAGTGCAAAAAAAATTAAAATAATAAATACACATAAAATACCCACCCCAAAAAAAAACGTTCCGCCCCGCCAATCATTGTTGTAACGCTAGCGCTGACCCAATTACCCTAATATAGACATGCAATATATAAACGGTAGACAATGACGATCACAAATAAAAGGTCTATTTTAGGGTAAAACTATGTTATTACCAAAAAAAAATAGCTGAAATGTAAAAAAGCTTCTTTTTTTACTATTATTTTCAAACTTTATGAATAAAAATTCTAAAATAGCAAAAAAAGTGTGTATAAAAACGATAAAAAAACGAAACCTGCATTGTCTACGGAAAAAACGTCGCAAAAATCACGTCGTTAGCCCAACAAATAAAAAAGTTATAGCCATTTAACTAACACGTGCTAAAAATGGCTAAACGGTGTCTGGTCCTGAAGGCGCAAAATAGAGCAAAAGACATGTATCCCCCCCCCCTCTCCACAGGACATGTATCCCCCTCTCCACAGGACATGTATCCCCCCCCCTCTCCACAGGACATGTATCCCCTCTCCACAGGACATGTATCCCCTCTCCACAGGATCTCCACAGGACATCTATCCCCTCTCCACAGGACATCTATCCCCTCTCCACAGGACATGGACATGTATCCCCTCTCCACAGGACATGTATCCCCTCTCCACAGGACATGTATCCCCTCTCCACAGGACATGTATCCCCTCTCCACAGGACATGTATCCCCTCTCCACAGGACATGTATCCCCTCTCCACAGGACATGTATCCCCTCTCCACAGGATCTCCACAGGACATGTATCCCCTCTCCACAGGATCTCCACAGGACATGTATCCCCTCTCCACAGGATCTCCACAGGACATGTATCCCCTCTCCACAGGACATGTATCCCCTCTCCACAGGACATGTATCCCCTCTCCACAGGACATGTATCCCCTCTCCACAGGACATGTATCCCCTCTCCACAGGACATGTATCCCCTCTCCACAGGACATGTGTCCCCTCTCCACAGGACATGTATCCCCTCTCCACAGGACATGTGTCCCCTCTCCACAGGACATGTATCCCCTCTCCACAGGATCTCCACAGGAAATGTATCCCCTCTCCACAGGATCTCCACAGGACATGTATCCCCTCTCCACAGGATCTCCACAGGACATGTATCCCCTCTCCACAGGACATGTATCCCCTCTCCACAGGACATGTGTCCCCTCTCCACAGGACATGTATCCCCTCTCCCCAGAACATGTATCCCCTCTCCACAGGACATGTATCCCCTCTCCACATGACATGTATCCCCTCTCCACAGGACATGTATCCCCTCTCCACAGGACATGTATCCCCTCTCCACAGGACATGTATCCCCTCTCCACAGGACATGTATCCCCTCTCCACAGGACATGTATCCCCTCTCCACAGGACATGTATCCCCTCTCCACAGGACATGTATCCCCTCTCCACAGGACATGTATCCCCTCTCCACAGGATCTCCACAGGAAATGTATCCCCTCTCCACAGGATCTCCACAGGACATGTATCCCCTCTCCACAGGACATGTATCCCCTCTCCACAGGACATGTATCCCCCTCTCCACAGGACATGTATCCCCCTCTCCACAGGACATGTATCCCCCTCTCCACAGGACATGTTTCCCCCTCTCCACAGGACATGTATCCCCTCTCCACAGGACATGTATCCCCTCTCCACAGGACATGTATCCCCTCTCCACAGGACATGTATCCCGTCTCCACAGGATCTCCACAGGACATGTATCCCCTCTCCACAGGATCTCCACAGGACATGTATCCCCTCTCCACAGGACATGTATCCCCTCTCCACAGGACATGTATCCCCTCTCCACAGGACATGTATCCCCTCTCCACAGGACATGTATCCCCTCTCCACAGGACATGTATCCCCTCTCCACAGGACATGTATCCCCTCTCCACAGGACATGTATCCCCTCTCCACAGGACATGTATCCCCTCTCCACAGGACATGTATCCCCTCTCCACAGGACATGTATCCCCTCTCCACAGGACATGTATCCCCTCTCCACAGGATCTCCACAGGACATGTATCCCCTCTCCACAGGATCTCCACAGGACATGTATCCCCTCTCCACAGGATCTCCACAGGACATGTATCCCCTCTCCACAGGATCTGTATCCCCTCTCCACAGGATCTCCACAGGACATGTATCCCTTCTCCACAGGATCTCCACAGGACATGTATCCCCTCTCCACAGGATCTCCACAGGACATGTATCCCCTCTCCACAGGACATGTATCCCCTCTCCACAGGACATGTATCCCCTCTCCACAGGACATGTATCCCCTCTCCACAGGACATGTATCCCCTCTCCACAGGACATGTATCCCCTCTCCACAGGACATGTATCCCCTCTCCACAGGACATGTATCCCCCTCTCCACAGGACATGTATCCCCCTCTCCACAGGACATGTATCCCCCTCTCCACAGGACATGTTTCCCCCTCTCCACAGGACACGTATCCCCCCCTCTCCACAGGACATGTATCCCCTCTCCACAGGACATGTATCCCCCCCACTCTCCACAGGACATGTATCCCCTCTCCACAGGACATGTATCCCCTCTCCACAGGACATGTATCCCCCTCTCCACAGGACATGTATCCCCCTCTCCACAGGACATGTATCCCCTCTCCACAGGACATGTATCCCCTCTCCACAGGACATGTATCCCCTCTCCACAGGATCTCCACAGGACATGTATCCCCTCTCCACAGGATCTCCACAGGACATGTATCCCCTCTCCACAGGACATGTATCCCCTCTCCACAGGACATGTATCCCCTCCCCCTCCACAGGACATGTATCCCCCCCTCTCCACAGGACATGTATCCCCTCTCCACAGGACATGTACCCCCTCTCCACAGGACATGTATCCCCTCTCCACAGGACATGTATCCCCTCTCCACAGGATCTCCACAGGACATGTATCCCCTCTCCACAGGATCTCCACAGGACATGTATCCCCTCTCCACAGGACATGTATCCCCTCCCTCTCCACAGGACATGTATCCACTCCCTCTCCACAGGACATGTATCCCCCCTCTCCACAGGACATGTATCCCCTCTCCACAGGACATGTATCACCCCCCCCCCTCTCAACAGGACATGTATCCCCTCTCCACAGGACATGTATCCCCTCTCCACAGGACATGTATCCCCTCTCCACAGGACATGTATCCCCTCTCCACAGGACATGTATCCCCTCTTCACAGGACATGTATCCCCTCTTCACAGGACATGTATCCCCTCTCCACAGGACATGTATCCCCTCTCCACAGGATCTCCACAGGACATGTATCCCCTCTCCACAGGATCGCCACAGGACATGTATCCCCTCTCAACAGGACATGTATCCCCTCTCCACAGGACATGTATCCCCTCTCCACAGGATCTCCACAGGACATGTATCCCCTCTCCACAGGATCTCCACAGTACATGTATCCCCTCTCCACAGGACATGTATCCCCTCTCCACAGGACATGTATCCCCTCTCCACAGGACATGTATCCCCTCTTCACAGGACATGTATCCCCTCTCCACAGGACATGTAGCCCCTCTCCACAGGATCTCCACAGGACATGTATCCCCTCTCCACAGGATCGCCACAGGACATGTATCCCCTCTCCACAGGACATGTATCCCCTCTCCACAGGACATGTATCCCCTCTCCACAGGATCTCCACAGGACATGTATCCCCTCTCCACAGGACATGTATCCCCTCTCCACAGGACATGTATCCCCTCTCCACAGGACATGTATCCCCTCTCCACAGGATCTCCACAGGACATGTATCCCCTCTCCACAGGACATGTATCCCCTCTCCACAGGACATGTATCCCCTCTCCACAGGACATGTATCCCCTCTCCACAGGACATGTATCCCCTCTCCACAGGATCTCCACAGGACATGTATCCCCTCTCCACAGGATCTCCACAGGAAATGTATCCCCTCTCCACAGGATCTCCACAGGACATGTATCCCCTCTCCTCAGGACATGTATCCCCTCTCCACAGGACATGTATCCCCTCTCCACAGGACATGTATCCCCTCTCCACAGGACATGTATCCCCTCTCCACAGGACATGTATCCCCTCTCCACAGGACATGTATCCCCTCTCCACAGGACATGTATCCCCCTCTCCACAGGACATGTATCCCCTCTCCACAGGACATGTATTCCCTCCCTCTCCACAGGACATGTATCCCCTCTCCACAGGACATGTATCCCCTCTCCACAGGACATGTATCCCCTCTCCACAGGACATGTATCCCCTCTCCACAGGACATGTATCCCCTCTCCACAGGACATGTATCCACTCTCCACAGGACATGTATCCCCCCCACTCTCCACAGGACATGTATCCCCTCTCCACAGGACATGTATCCCCTCTCCACAGGACATGTATCCCCTCTCCACAGGACATGTATCCCCTCTCCACAGGACATGTATCCCCTCTCCACAGGACATGTATCCCCTCTCCACAGGAAATGTATCCCCTCTCCACAGGACATGTATCCCCCTCTCCACAGGACATGTATCCCCCTCTCCACAGGACATGTATCCCCCTCTCCACAGGACATGTATCCCCCTCTCCACAGGACATGTATCCCCTCTCCACAGGATCTCCACAGGACATGTATCCCCTCTCCACAGGATCTCCACAGGACATGTATCCCCTCTCCACAGGATCTCCACAGGACATGTATCCCCTCTCCACAGGACATGTATCCCCTCTCCACAGGACATGTATCCCCTCTCCACAGGACATGTATCCCCTCTCCACAGGACATGTATCCCCTCCCCCTCCACAGGACATGTATCCCCTCCCCCTCCACAGGACATGTATCCCCTCCCCCTCCACAGGACATGTATCCCCCCCTCTCCACAGGACATGTATCCCCTCTCCACAGGACATGTATCCCCTCTCCACAGGATCTCCACAGGACATGTATCCCCTCTCCACAGGATCGCCACAGGACATGTATCCCCTCTCCACAGGACATGTATCCCCTCTCCACAGGACATGTATCCCCTCTCCACAGGATCTCCACAGGACATGTATCCCCTCTCCACAGGACATGTATCCCCTCTCCACAGGATCTCCACAGGACATGTATCCCCTCTCCACAGGACATGTATCCCCTCTCCACAGGACATGTATCCCCTCTCCACAGGACATGTATCCCCTCTCCACAGGACATGTATCCCCTCTCCACAGGATCTCCACAGGACATGTATCCCCTCTCCACAGGATCTCCACAGGACATGTATCCCCTCTCCACAGGATTTCCACAGGACATGTATCCCCACTCCACAGGACATGTATCCCCTCTCCACAGGACATGTATCCCCTCTCCACAGGACATGTATCCCCTCTCCACAGGACATATATCCCCTCTCCACAGGACATGTATCCCCCTCTCCACAGGACATGTATCCCCTCTCCACAGGACATGTATTCCCTCCCTCTCCACAGGACATGTATCCCCTCTCCACAGGACATGTATCCCCTCTCCACAGGACATGTATCCCCTCTCCACAGGACATGTATCCCCTCTCCACAGGACATGTATCCCCTCCCACAGGATCTCCACAGGAAATGTATCCCCTCTCCACAGGATCTCCACAGGACATGTATCCCCTCTCCACAGGATCTCCACAGGACATGTATCCCCTCTCCACAGGATCTCCACAGGACATGTATCCCCTGTCCACATGACATGTATCCCCTGTCCACAGGACATGTATCCCCTCTCCACAGGACATGTATCCCCTCTCCACAGGACATGTATCCCCTCTCCACAGGATCTCCACAGGACATGTATCCCCTGTCCACATGACATGTATCCCCTGTCCACAGGACATGTATCCCCTCTCCACAGGACATGTATCCCCCTCTCCACAGGATCTCCACAGGACATGTATCCCCTCTCCACAGGATCTCCACAGGACATGTATCCCCTCTCCACAGGACATGTATCCCCTCCCTCTCCACAGGACATGTATCCCCCCCTCTCCACAGGACATGTTTCCCCCCCCCCCCCTCTCAACAGGACATGTATCCCCCTCTCCACAGGACATGTATCCCCCTCTCCACAGGACATGTATCCCCCCCTCTCCACAGGACATGTATCCCCTCTCCACAGGACATGTATCACCCCCCCCCTCTCCACAGGACATGTATCCCCTCTCCACAGGACATGTATCCCCTCTTCACAGGACATGTATCCCCTCTCCACAGGACATGTATCCCCTCTCCACAGGATCTCCACAGGACATGTATCCCCTCTCCACAGGATCGCCACAGGACATGTATCCCCTCTCAACAGGACATGTATCCCCTCTCCACAGGACATGTATCCCCTCTCCACAGGACATGTATCCCCTCTCCACAGGATCTCCACAGGACATGTATCCCCTCTCCACAGGATCTCCACAGTACATGTATCCCCTCTCCACAGGACATGTATCCCCTCTCCACAGGACATGTATCCCCTCTCCACAGGATCTCCACAGGACATGTATCCCCTCTCCACAGGATCGCCACAGGACATGTATCCCCTCTCCACAGGACATGTATCCCCTCTCCACAGGACATGTATCCCCTCTCCACAGGATCTCCACAGGACATGTATCCCCTCTCCACAGGACATGTATCCCCTCTCCACAGGATCTCCACAGGACATGTATCCCCTCTCCACAGGACATGTATCCCCTCTCCACAGGACATGTATCCCCTCTCCACAGGACATGTATCCCCTCTCCACAGGACATGTATCCCCTCTCCACAGGATCTCCACAGGACATGTATCCCCTCTCCACAGGATCTCCACAGGACATGTATCCCCTCTCCACAGGATTTCCACAGGACATGTATCCCCACTCCACAGGACATGTATCCCCTCTCCACAGGACATGTATCCCCTCTCCACAGGACATGTATCCCCTCTCCACAGGACATCTATCCCCTCTCCACAGGACATGTATCCCCCTCTCCACAGGACATGTATCCCCCTCTCCACAGGACATGTATCCCCTCTCCACAGGACATGTATTCCCTCCCTCTCCACAGGACATGTATCCCCTCTCCACAGGACATGTATCCCCTCTCCACAGGACATGTATCCCCTCTCCACAGGACATGTATCCCCTCTCCACAGGACATGTATCCCCTCCCACAGGATCTCCACAGGAAATGTATCCCCTCTCCACAGGATCTCCACAGGACATGTATCCCCTCTCCACAGGATCTCCACAGGACATGTATCCCCTCTCCACAGGATCTCCACAGGACATGTATCCCCTGTCCACATGACATGTATCCCCTGTCCACAGGACATGTATCCCCTCTCCACAGGACATGTATCCCCTCTCCACAGGACATGTATCCCCTCTCCACAGGATCTCCACAGGACATGTATCCCCTGTCCACATGACATGTATCCCCTGTCCACAGGACATGTATCCCCTCTCCACAGGACATGTATCCCCCTCTCCACAGGATCTCCACAGGACATGTATCCCCTCTCCACAGGATCTCCACAGGACATGTATCCCCTCTCCACAGGACATGTATCCCCTCCCTCTCCACAGGACATGTATCCCCCCCTCTCCACAGGACATGTTTCCCCCCCCCCCCCTCTCCACAGGACATGTATCCCCCTCTCCACAGGACATGTATCCCCCTCTCCACAGGACATGTATCCCCCTCTACACAGGACATGTTTCCCCCTCTCCACAGGACATGTATCCCCTCTCCACAGGACATGTATCCCCTCTCCACAGGACATGTATCCCCTCTCCACAGGATCTCCACAGGACATGTATCCCCTCTCCACAGGACATGTATCCCCTCTCCACAGGACATGTATCCCCTCTCCACAGGACATGTATCCCCTCTCCACAGGACATGTATCCCCTCTCCACAGGACATGTATCCCCTCTCCACAGGACATGTATCCCCTCTCCACAGGATCTCCACAGGACATGTATCCCCTATCCACAGGATCTCCACAGGAAATGTATCCCCTCTCCACAGGATCTCCACAGGACATGTATCCCCTCTCCACAGGACATGTATCCCCTCTCCACAGGACATGTATCCCCTCTCCACAGGACATGTATCCCCTCTCCACAGGACATGTATCCCCTCTCCACAGGACATGTATCCCCTCTCCACAGGACATGTATCCCCTCTCCACAGGACATGTATCCCCTCTCCACAGGACATGTATCCCCCTCTCCACAGGACATGTATCCCCTCTCCACAGGACATGTATTCCCTCCCTCTCCACAGGACATGTATCCCCTCTCCACAGGACATGTATCCCCTCTCCACAGGACATGTATCCCCTCTCCACAGGACATGTATCCCCTCTCCACAGGACATGTATCCCCTCTCCACAGGAAATGTATCCCCTCTCCACAGGACATGTATCCCCTCTCCACAGGACATGTATCCCCCTCTCCACAGGACATGTATCCCCCTCTCCACAGGACATGTATCCCCTCTCCACAGGACATGTATCCCCTCTCCACAGGATCTCCACAGGACATGTATCCCCTCTCCACAGGATCTCCACAGGACATGTATCCCCTCTCCACAGGACATGTATCCCCTCTCCACAGGACATGTATCCCCTCCCCCTCCACAGGACATGTATCCCCCCCTCTCCACAGGACATGTATCCCCTCTCCACAGGACATGTATCCCCTCTCCACAGGACATGTATCCCCTCTCCACAGGACATGTATCCCCTCTCCACAGGACATGTATCCCCTCTCCACAGGACATGTATCCCCTCTCCACAGGACATGTATCCCCCCCCCTCTCCACAGGACATGTATCCCCTCTCCACAGGACATGTATCCCCTCTCCACAGGACATGTATCCCCTCTCCACAGGACATGTATCCCCTCTTCACAGGACATATATCCCCTCTCCACAGGACATGTATCCCCTCTCCACAGGATCTCCACAGGACATGTATCCCCTCTCCACAGGATCTCCACAGGACATGTATCCCCTCTCCACAGGACATGTATCCCCTCTCCACAGGACATGTATCCCCTCCCTCTCCACAGGACATGTATCCCCCCCTCTCCACAGGACATGTATCCCCTCTCCACAGGACATGTATCACCCCCCCCTCTCCACAGGACATGTATCCCCTCTCCACAGGACATGTATCCCCTCTCCACAGGACATGTATCCCCTCTCCACAGGATCTCCACAGGACATGTATCCCCTCTCCACAGGATCTCCACAGGACATGTATCCCCTCTCCACAGGATCGCCACAGGACATGTATCCCCTCTCAACAGGACATGTATCCCCTCTCCACAGGACATGTATCCCCTCTCCACAGGACATGTATCCCCTCTCCACAGGACATGTATCCCCTCTCCACAGGACATGTATCCCCTCTCCACAGGACATGTATCCCCTCTTCACAGGACATGTATCCCCTCTCCACAGGACATGTATCCCCTCTCCACAGGATCTCCACAGGACATGTATCCCCTCTCCACAGGATCGCCACAGGACATGTATCCCCTCTCCACAGGACATGTATCCCCTCTCCACAGGACATGTATCCCCTCTCCACAGGACATGTATCCCCTCTCCACAGGATCTCCACAGGACATGTATCCCCTCTCCACAGGATCTCCACAGTACATGTATCCCCTCTCCACAGGACATGTATCCCCTCTCCACAGGACATGTATCCCCTCTCCACAGGACATGTATCCCCTCTCCACAGGATCTCCACAGGACATGTATCCCCTCTCCACAGGATCGCCACAGGACATGTATCCCCTCTCCACAGGACATGTATCCCCTCTCCACAGGACATGTATCCCCTCTCCACAGGATCTCCACAGGACATGTATCCCCTCTCCACAGGACATGTATCCCCTCTCCACAGGATCTCCACAGGACATGTATCCCCTCTCCACAGGACATGTATCCCCTCTCCACAGGACATGTATCCCCTCTCCACAGGACATGTATCCCCTCTCCACAGGACATGTATCCCCTCTCCACAGGACATGTATCCCCTCTCCACAGGATCTCCACAGGACATGTATCCCCTCTCCACAGGATCTCCACAGGAAATGTATCCCCTCTCCACAGGATCTCCACAGGACATGTATCCCCTCTCCACAGGACATGTATCCCCTCTCCACAGGACATGTATCCCCTCTCCACAGGACATGTATCCCCTCTCCACAGGACATGTATCCCCTCTCCACAGGACATCTATCCCCTCTCCACAGGACATGTATCCCCCTCTCCACAGGACATGTATCCCCTCTCCACAGGACATGTATTCCCTCCCTCTCCACAGGACATGTATCCCCTCTCCACAGGACATGTATCCCCTCTCCACAGGACATGTATCCCCTCTCCACAGGACATGTATCCCCTCTCCACAGGACATGTATCCCCTCCCACAGGATCTCCACAGGAAATGTATCCCCTCTCCACAAGATCTCCACAGGACATGTATCCCCTCTCCACAGGATCTCCACAGGACATGTATCCCCTCTCCACAGGATCTCCACAGGACATGTATCCCCTGTCCACATGACATGTATCCCCTGTCCACAGGACATGTATCCCCTCTCCACAGGACATGTATCCCCTCTCCACAGGATCTCCACAGGACATGTATCCCCTCTCCACAGGACATGTATCCCCTCTCCACAGGACATGTATCCCCTCTCCACAGGATCTCCACAGGACATGTATCCCCTCTCCACAGGACATGTATCCCCTCTCCACAGAACATGTATCCCCTCTCCACAGGACATGTATCCCCTCTCCACAGGACATGTATCCCCTCTCCACAGGACATGTATCCCCTCTCCACAGGATCTCCACAGGACATGTATCCCCTCTCCACAGGATCTCCACAGGACATGTATCCCCTCTCCACAGGATCTCCACAGTACATGTATCCCCTCTCCACAGGACATGTATCCCCTCTCCACAGGACATGTATCCCCTCTTCACAGGACATGTATCCCCTCTCCACAGGACATGTATCCCCTCTCCACAGGATCTCCACAGGACATGTATCCCCTCTCCACAGGATCGCCACAGGACATGTATCCCCTCTCCACAGGACATGTATCCCCTCTCCACAGGACATGTATCCCCTCTCCACAGGACATGTATCCCCTCTCCACAGGATCTCCACAGGACATGTATCCCCTCTCCACAGGACATGTATCCCCTCTCCACAGGACATGTATCCCCTCTCCACAGGACATGTATCCCCTCTCCACAGGATCTCCACAGGACATGTATCCCCTCTCCACAGGACATGTATCCCCTCTCCACAGAACATGTATCCCCTCTCCACAGGACATGTATCCCCTCTCCACAGGACATGTATCCCCTCTCCACAGGACATGTATCCCCTCTCCACAGGACATGTATCCCCTCTCCACAGGATCTCCACAGGACATGTATCCCCTCTCCACAGGATCTCCACAGGACATGTATCCCCTCTCCACAGGATCTCCACAGGACATGTATCCCCTCTCCACAGGATCTCCACAGGACATGTATCCCCTCTCCACAGGACATGTATCCCCTCTCCACAGGACATGTATCCCCTCTCCACAGGACATGTATCCCCTCTCCACAGGACATGTATCCCCCTCTCCACAGGATCTCCACAGGACATGTATCCCCTCTCCACAGGATCTCCACAGGACATGTATCCCCTCTCCACAGGACATGTATCCCCTCCCTCTCCACAGGACATGTATCCCCCCCCTCTCCACAGGACATGTTTCCCCCCCCCCTCTCCACAGGACATGTATCCCCTCTCCACAGGACATGTATCCCCTCTCCACAGGACATGTATCCCCTCTCCACAGGACATGTATCCCCTCTCCACAGGACATGTATCCCCTCTTCACAGGACATGTATCCCCTCTCCACAGGACATGTATCCCCTCTCCACAGGATCTCCACAGGACATGTATCCCCTCTCCACAGGACATGTACCCCTCTCCACAGGACATGTATCCCCTCCCTCTCCACAGGACATGTATCCCCTCTCCACAGGACATGTATCCCCTCTCCACAGGACATGTATCCCCCTCTCCACAGGATGTCCACAGGACAGGGGATACATGTGTGATCGCTGGCAGCGATAGGGAGAACGGGGGACTGAAAGTCCCCTGAAGTTCTCCATCACAAACCTCGGACTTCCGGTGTCTGTGTCGGCAGCTCCGTAGAAATGAATGGAGCGCCGGTCGTGCTTGTGCGCATGCGTGACCAGCGCTCCTTTCATTTTTATTGAGCTGCGCAGTCGCCGGAAGTCAGAGGTTAGTCATGGAGAAGTTCAGGGGGACTTTCAGTCCCCCGTTCTCCCTATCGCTACCAGCGATCACACATGTATCCCCTATCCTGTGGAGATCCTGTGGAGAGGGGATACATGTATTTTGTAGGACACACTGTAGGTCGCATTTTTTTGGGAGGGGGGACGCTGTATGGCGTTCCCTACATGGGGGGGGGGGCTGTATGGCGTTCCCTACATGGGGGGGGGGCTGTATGGCGTTCCCTACATGGGGGGGGGCTGTATGGCGTTCCCTACATGGGGGGGGCTGTATGCCGTTCCCTACATGGGGGGGCTGTATGGCGTTTCCTACAGGGGGGGGCTGTATGCCGTTCCCTACATGGGGGGGCTGTATGCCGTTCCCTACATGGGGGGGCTGTATGCCGTTCCCTACATGGGGGGGCTGTATGGCGTTCTCTACAGGGGGGGCTGTATGGCGTTCTCTACAGGGGGGGCTGTATGGCGTTCCCTACATGGGGGGGCTGTATGGCGTTCTCTGCAGGGGGGCTGTATGGCATTCTCTACAGGGGGGTGTATAGCGCTATCTACAGAGGGGGGGCTGTATGGCGTTATCTACGGGGGGGCTGTAAGAAAGGCACTATCTACAAGGGGGGGGGTTGTGTGACACCCAGGGGAGGGGGGGCCCCACTCAAAAGTTTGCTATGGGGCCCAGTCTTTCCTAGTTACGCCCCTGATTAACCCCTTACTGCTCTGGTCCCCTCTGCCGGGAATCCTGATATTAACCCCTTACTGCTCTAGTCCCCTCTGCCGGGAATCATGATATTAACCCCTTACTGCTCTAGTCCCGTCTGCCGGGAATCATGATATTAACCCCTTACTGCTCTGGTCCACCGGACATGTTGACATTAACTCCTTACTGCCCCAGATCCCGAGGAATCTCTGATATTAAAACCTTGGAACCCCTGGAATGTTGATATTAACCCCTTAATGCCCTAGACGGTGACCCCGTGGGATGCGGACATTAACCCCCTACTGTCTTAGACATGCAGAGTTGATTAAATTAACCCCTTACCACCCTAGACCACCATCAATATGGATATTAACCCTTTACTACTCTATTATTAGACATTAGAAGTCTTTGCGTGGCGCATCGCCCAATGTAATCCGGCCATTCTGGGGTTAAAAAGGTAAAAACAAGAGTTTTCTCTAAAAATGCAAAGTATTTATTACAAAGTATCACACGTGGCCCCCCCGGGGAAAAGGTTCAATATCAGGAGAAGTGCGGAGACATGATGAGAAGTCTCCCCACCGAGGAGAGGACAATCCCAGAGCAGAATCTAATCCCAAACCGACAGGAACCGTCCAAGATAACGGGAAAAACCTGCAGATTCTCCCACCGCAGGGAAACTGAGACTGATGTATCTAAGTCTGCTAAGCTGTGTATCTAATCCTGTCATGTGTGATACTGTCTGCTGAGCTGTGTATCTAATCCTAGCATGTGTGATACTGTCTGCTGAGCAGTGTATCTAATCCTATCATGTGATACTGTCTGCTGAGCTGTGTATCTAATCCTATCATGTGTGATACTGTCTGCTGAGCTGTGTATCTAATCCTATCATGTGTGATACTGTCTGCTGAGCCTCTGTATCTAATCCTATCATGTGTGATACTGTCTGCTGAGCAGTGTATCTAATCCTATCATGTGTGATACTGTCTGCTGAGCTGCTGTATCTAATCCTATCATGTGTGATACTGTCTGCTGAGCTGTGTATCTAATCCTATCATCGGTGATACTGTCTGCTGAGCTGTGTATCTAATCCTATCATGTGTGATACTGTCTGCTGAGCCGCTGTATCTAATCCTGTCATGTGTGATACTGTCTGCTGAGCCCTGTATCTAATCCTATCATGTGTGATACTGTCTGCTGAGTTGTGTATCTAATCCTATCATGTGTGATTCTGTCTGCTGAGCTGTGTATCTAATCCTATCATGTGTGATACTGTCTGCTGAGCTGTGTATCTAATCCTATCATCGGTGATACTGTCTGCTGAGCTGTGTATCTAATCCTATCATGTGTGATACTGTCTGCTGAGCCGCTGTGTCTAATCCTATCATGTGTGATACTGTCTGCTGAGCCCTGTATCTAATCCTATCATGTGTGATACTGTCTGCTGAGTTGTGTATCTAATCCTATCATGTGTGATTCTGTCTGCTGAGCTGTGTATCTAATCCTATCATGTGTGATACTGTCTTCTGAGCTGTGTATCTAATCTTATCTTGTGTGATACTGTCTGCTGAGCTGTGTATCTAATCCTATCATGTGTGATACTGTCTGCTGAGCCGTGTATCTAATCCTATCATGTGTGATACAGTCTGCTGAGCCGTGTATCTAATCCTATCATGTGTGATACAGTCTGCTGAGCCGTGTATCTAATCCTATCATGTGTGATACTGTCTGCTGAGCCGCTGTGTCTAATCCTATCATGTGTGATACTGTCTGCTGAGCTGTGTATCTAATCCTATCATGTGTGATACTGTCTGCTGAGCTGTGTATCTAATCCTACCATGTGTGATACTGTCTGCTGAGCTGTGTATCTAATCCTAACATGTGTGATACTGTCTGCTGAGCTGTGTATCTAATCCTACCATGTGTGATACTGTCTGCTGAGCTGTGTATCTAATCCTATCATGTGTGATACTGTCTGCTGAGCTGTATATCTAATCCTATCATGTGTGATACTGTCTGCTGAGCTGTGTATCTAATCCTATCATGTGTGATACTGTCTGCTGAGCTGTATATCTAATCCTATCATGTGTGATACTGTCTGCTGAGCCGTGTATCTAATCCTGTCATGTGTGATACTGTCTGCTGAGCTGTATATCTAATCCTATCATGTGTGATACTGTCTGCTGAGCTGTGTATCTAATCCCATCATGTGTGATACTGTCTGCTGAGCTGTGTATCTAATCCTATCATGTGTGATACTGTCTGCTGAGTTGTGTATCTAATCCTATCATGTGTGATACTGTCTGCTGAGCTGTATATCTAATCCTATCATGTGTGATACTGTCTGCTGAGCAGTGTATCTAATCCTATCATGTGTGATACTGTCTGCTGAGCTGTATATCTAATCCTATCATGTGTGATACTGTCTGCTGAGCTGTGTATTTAATCCTACCATGTGTGATACTGTCTGCTGAGTTGTGTATCTAATCCTATCATGTGTGATACCGTCTGCTGAGCTGTGTATCTAATCCTGTCATGTGTGATACTGTCTGCTGAGATGTGTATCTAATCCTATCATGTGTGATAATGTCTGCTGAGCTGTGTATCTAATCCTAACATGTGTGATACTGTCTGCTGAGCTGTATATCTAATCCTATCATGTGTGATACTGTCTGCTGAGCCGCTGTATCTAATCCCATCATGTGTGATACTGTCTGCTGAACCACTGTATCTAATCCTATCATGTGTGATACTGTCTGCTGAGCCACTGTATCTAATCCTATCATGTGTGATACTGTCTGCTGAGCTGTGTATCTAATCCTATCATGTGTGATACTGTCTGCTGAGCTGTGTATCTAATCCTATCATGTGTGATACTGTCTGCTGAGCTGTGTATCTAATCCTATCATGTGTGATACTGTCTGCTGAGTTGTGTATCTAATCCTATCATGTGTGATACTGTCTGCTGAGCTGTGTATCTAATCCTATCATGTGTGATACTGGCTGCTGAGCAGTGTATCTAATCCTATCATGTGTGATACTGTCTGCTGAGCTGTGTATCTAATCCTATCATGTGTGATACTGTCTGCTGAGCTGTGTATCTAATCCTATCATGTGTGATACTGTCTGCTGAGCTGTATATCTAATCCTATTATGTGTGATACTGCCTGCTGAGCTGTATATCTAATCCTATCATGTGTGATACTGTCTGCTGAGCTGTGTATCTAATCCTATCATGTGTCATACTGTCTGCTGAGCTGTGTGTCTAATCCTATCATGTGTGATACTGGCTGCTGAGCCGTGTATCTAATCCTATCATGTGTGATACATTACCTCCCCGTCAGTTATTGCAGGGATCGGGTGGGATGTGCAGGGGGTGAGGTCTCTGATCTTTAGGTGACTCCTCCGTCTTGTGACATGTCCTGTTTCTGGTATAAATGACAGAGCGGACGAGCTCTTCTTCATCATGCAGCTGCCCGCAGGAAGGATGGCACTCAGTGCAGCACGAGGTGAGACGTCTGCATTATTATAAAGGGCTTAGTATTGGATGAGCTGTCGGGTGACCTGCAACCTCCACTCCATTCTGTAGCTCCAGAATGTCCGGTATTATATGTTCCTATAACATGAGCCGCGTCTATGAAGTGTCTATAAGGCTGTGTTCACATCTGCTGATACCGTCATATTTGGCAAGAAAAATAGATTTTGCCTTTAAAACGGCGGACGCCTCATTACAACCGGCAGACCCTATTTCACATCAGCGTTCGCTTTCCATTCCGAAGTTCCGTCTGAGGTTTCCGTCGTGGAACCTCCCAACGGAAAGTGAAAGGTAAACCACAGCTTCCATTTGCATCACCATTGATCTTAATGGGGACGGAAACATCGCTAATGGTTTCCGTTTGTCACCGTTCCGGTAGGTTTCCGTTTTATCGGCGGAATCAATAGCGCAGTCCACTACGCTATTGCTTCCGGCAAAACGACTGATAAGGTGCCCAAAAGAGAGAAACGGAAACCGCGGGCACCGGCTCCGTCACCAGTTACAGGAAACCTGCAGAATTGTGAATGCAGCTCTGAATGTGACTGAGTATAGAAGTCCACAAAAGCTGTGTCTGTACTTGACATATAATAATGAGCCCCTTGTATTATGTTCCAGCGGAAAGTGATATTTAATGTGGGGTTTCTAGAAATGTGTCAGATGAGGGTCTTACAGGGTCAGCGCGCTGCCCGTCCTGATGTTCTTGGGGTGATCCCGCTCACTGTCGCCCTCTGTTGTTACAGGTCAGGGGAAGGTTGTCGGCCTGTCCATATTCTCTGCTCTTCTGATCTATAGTCTCATCAACGTTACAGCAGGTAAGATTCACCCAATGTATGCAAATTATATATATGAGAGAGAGAGAGAGATAGCCGTTACTCTAGTAATACGTGGGGATCTCACGTATATTGTGTGTATAGTATATAGTTTATAGCTCTATGTATGATGTATGTATAGTGTATGTATAGTATATAGCTCTATGTATAGTGTATGTATAGTATATAGCTCTATGTATAGTGTATGTATAGTATATAGCTCTATGTATAGTGTATGCATAGTATATAGCTCTATGTATAGTGTATGTATATTATATAGCTCTATGTATAGTATATAGCTCTATGTATAGTCTATGTATAGTATATAGCTCTATGTATAGTGTATGTATAGTATATAGTTCTATGTATAGTGTATGTATAGTATATAGCTCTATGTATAGTGTATGTATAGTATATAGCTCTATGTATAGTGTATGTATAGTATATAGCTCTATGTATAGTATATAGCTCTATGTATAGTGTATGTATAATATATAGCTCTATGTATAGTGTATGTATAGTATATAGCTCTATGTATAGTGTATGTATAGTATATAGCTCTATGTATAGTGTATGTATAGTATATAGCTCTATGTATGGTGTATGTATAGTATATAGTTCTATGTATGGTGTATGTATAGTATATAGCTCTATGAATAGTGTATAGTGTATGTATAGTATATAGCTCTATGTATAGTGTATGTATAGTATATAGCTCTATGTATAGTGTATGTATAGTATATAGCTCTATGTATAGTGTATGTATAGTATATAGTTCTATGTATGGTGTATGTATAGTATATAGCTCTATGTATAGTGTATGTATAGTATATAGCTCTATGTATAGTGTATGTATAGTATATAGTTCTATGTATAGTGTATGCATAGTATATAGCTCTATGTATAGTGTATGTATAGTATATAGCTCTATATATAGTGTATGTATAGTATATAGCTCTATGTATAGTGTATGTATAGTATATAGCTCTATGTATAGTGTATGTATAGTATATAGCTCTATGTATGGTGTATGTATAGTATATAGTTCTATGTATGGTGTATGTATAGTATATAGCTCTATGTATAGTGTATAGTGTATATATAGTATATAGCTCTATGTATAGTGTATAGTGTATGTATAGTATATAGCTCTATGTATGGTGTATGTATAGTATATAGTTCTATGTATGGTGTATGTATAGTATATAGCTCTATGAATAGTGTATGTATAGTATATAGTTCTATGTATGGTGTATGTATAGTATATAGTTCTATGAATAGTGTATTTTTGTTATATACCTCTATGCATAGTATATAGCTCTATGTATGGTGTATGTATAGTATATAGCTCTATGTATAGTGTATGTATAGTATATAGCTCTATGTATAGTGTATGTATAGTATATAGCTCTATGTATAGTGTATGTATAGTATATAGTTCTATGTATGGTGTATGTATAGTATATAGTTCTATGAATAGTGTATTTATATTATATACCTCTATGTATAGTGTATGTATAGTATATAGTTCTATGTATAGTGTATGTATAGTATATAGCTCTATGAATAGTGTATGTATAGTATAGTATATAGCTCTATGTATAGTGTATGTATAGTATATAGCTCTATGTATAGTGTATGTATAGTATATAGTTCTATGTATGGTGTATGTATAGTATATAGTTCTATGAATAGTGTATTTATATTATATACCTGTATGTATAGTATATAGTTCTATGTATAGTGTATGTATAGTATATAGCTCTATGTATAGTGTATGTATAGTATATAGCTCTATGTATAGTGTATGTATAGTATATAGTTCTATGTATGGTGTATGTATAGTATATAGTTCTATGAATAGTGTATTTTTGCTATATACCTCTATGCATAGTATATAGCTCTATGTATGGTGTATGTATAGTATATAGCTCTATGTATAGTGTATGTATAGTATATAGCTCTATGTATAGTGTATGTATAGTATATAGCTCTATGTATAGTGTATGTATAGTATATAGTTCTATGTATGGTGTATGTATAGTATATAGCTCTATGAATAGTGTATGTATAGTATAGTATATAGCTCTATGTATAGTGTATGTATAGTATATAGCTCTATGTATAGTGTATGTATAGTATATAGCTCTATGTATAGTGTATGTATAGTATATAGCTCTATGTATAGTGTATGTATAGTATATAGCTCTATGTATAGTGTATGTATAGTATATAGCTCTATGTATAGTGTATTTTATAGTATATAGCTCTATGTATAGTGTATGTATAGTATATAGCTCTATGTATAGTGTATGTATAGTATATAGCTCTATGTATAGTGTATGTATATTATATACCTCTATGTATAGTATGTAGCTCTATGTATAGTGTATGTATAGTATATAGCTCTATGTATAGTGTATGTATAGTATATAGCTCTATGTATAGTGTATGTATAATATATAGCTCTATGTATAGTGTATGTATAGTATATAGCTCTATGTATAGTGTATGTATAGTATATAGCTCTATGTATAGTGTATGTATAATATATAGCTCTATGTATAGTGTATGTATAGTATATAGCTCTATGAATAGTGTATGTATAGTATATAGCTCTATGTATAGTGTATGTATAGTATATAGCTCTATGTATAGTGTATTTTATAGTATATAGCTCTATGTATAGTGTATGTATAGTATATAGCTCTATGTATAGTGTATGTATATTATATACCTCTATGTATAGTATGTAGCTCTATGTATAGTGTATGTATAGTATATAGCTCTATGTATAGTGTATGTATAGTATATAGCTCTATGTATAGTGTATGTATAATATATAGCCCTATGTATAGTGTATGTATAGTATATAGCTCTATGAATAGTGTATGTATAGTATATAGCTCTATGTATAGTGTATGTATATTATTTAGCTCTATGTATAGTGTATGTATATTGTATACCTCTATGTATAGTATGTAGCTCTATGTATAGTGTATGTATAGTATATAGCTCTATGTATAGTGTATGTATAGTATATAGCTCTATGTATAGTGTATGTATAATATATAGCTCTATGTATAGTGTATGTATAGTATATAGCTCTATGTATAGTGTATGTATAGTATATAGCTCTATGTATAGTGTATGTATAGTATATAGTTCTATGTATAGTGTATGTATAGTATATAGCTCTATGTATAGTGTATGTATAATATATAGCTCTATGTATAGTGTATGTATAGTATATAGCTCTATGTATAGTGTATGTATATTATATACCTCTATGTATAGTATGTAGCTCTATGTATAGTGTATGTAAAGTATGTAGCTCTATGTATAGTGTATGTATAGTATATAGCTCTATGTATAGTGTATGTATAGTGTATATAGCTCTATGTATAGTGTATGTATAATATATAGCTCTATGTATAGTGTATGTATAGTATATAGCTCTATGAATAGTGTATGTATAGTATATAGCTCTATGTATAGTGTATGTATAGTATATAGCTCTATGTATAGTGTATGTACAGTATATAGCTCTATGTATGGTGTATGTATATTATTTAGCTCTATGTATAGTGTATGTATATTATATAGCTCTATGTATTGTATATAGCTCTATGTATAGTGTATGTATAGTATATAGCTCTATGTATAGTGTATTTTATAGTATATAGCTCTGTATAGTGTATGTATAGTATATAGCTCTATGTATAGTGTATGTATAGTATATAGCTCTATGTATAGTGTATGTATAGTATATAGCTCTATGTATAGTGTATGTATAGTATATAGCTCTATGTATAGTGTATGTATAGTATATAGCTCTATGAATAGTGTATGTATAGTATATAGCTCTATGTAGTGTATGTATAGTATATAGCTCTATGTATAGTGTATGTATAGTATATAGCTCTATGTATAGTGTATGTATAGTATATAGCTATATGTATAGTATATAGCTCTATGTATAGTGTATGCATAGTATATAGCTCTATGTATAGTGTATGTATAGTATATAGTTCTATGTATGGTGTATGTATAGTATATAGTTCTATGAATAGTGTATTTATGTTATATACCTCTATGTATAGTATATAGCTCTATGTATGGTGTATGTATAGTATATAGCTCTATGTATAGTGTATGTATAGTATATAGCTCTATGTATAGTGTATGTATAGTATATAGCTCTATGTATAGTGTATGTATAGTATATAGCTCTATGTATAGTATGTGTATAGTATATAGCTCTATGTATAGTGTATGTATAGTATATAGCTCTATGTATAGTGTATGTATAGTATAAAGCTCTGTGTATAGTATGTGTATAGTATATAGTTGCATATAGCATATTATGTATGGTAAATAGCGCTATGTATAGTGTGTACAGTATATTGTGTGTAGTATATTGTTGTATGCATAGTATAGTATATAGCGTATATAGTTCTGTGTATGGTATACTGTATAGTATATAGCACTATGTATAGTGTACAGTATATAGTTGTGTTTAGTATATAGTTGTGTATAGTAGAGTGTGTATAGTATATAGCTCTATGTAGTATATAGCGTGTGTATAGTATATAGTTGCATGTATTATATAGTGTGTATAGTATATAGAGTGTGTATAGTATATAGTTGTATGTAGTATATAGTGTGTATAGTATATAATTGTATGTAGTGTAGAGTGTGTATAGTATATAGTTGTATGTAGTATATAGTGTGTATAGTATATAGTGTGTATAGTATATAGTTGTATGTAGTATATAGTGTGTGTAGTATATAGTTGTATATAGTGTGTATAGTATATAGTTGTATGTAGTATATAGTATATAGTGTGTATAGTATATAGTTGTATGTAGTATATAGTGTGTATAGTATATTGTTGTATGTAGTATATAGAGTGTGTATAGTATATAGTTGTATGTAGTATATAGTTGTATGTAGTATATAGAGTGTGTATAGTATATAGTTGTGTATAGTATATAGTGTGTATAGTATATAGTGTGTATAGTATATAGTTGTATGTAGTATATAGTGTGTATAGTATATTGTTGTATGTAGTATATAGAGTGTGTATAGTATATAGTTGTATGTAGTATATAGTGTGTATAGTATATAGTTGTATGTAGTATATAGTGTGTATAGTATATTGTTGTATGTAGTATATAGAGTGTGTATAGTATATAGTTGTATGTAGTATATAGTGTGTATAGTATATAGTTGTGTATAGTATATAGTTGTATGTAGTGTATAGTATATTGTTGTATGTAGTATATAGAGCGTGTATAGTATATTGTTGTATGTAGTATATAGTTGTATGTAGTATATAGTGTGTATAGTATATAGTGTGTATAGTATATTGTTGTATGTAGTATAGAGTGTGTATAGTATATAGTTGTATGTAGTATATAGTGTGTATAGTATATAGTTGTATGTAGTATATAGTTGTATGTAGTATATAGAGTGTGTATAGTATATAGTTGTGTATAGTATATAGTTGTGTATAGTATATAGTTGTGTATAGTATATAGTGTGTATAGTATATAGTGTGTATAGTATATAGTTGTATGTAGTATATAGTGTGTATAGTATATAGTGTGTATAGTATATAGTTGTATGTAGTATATAGTGTGTATAGTATATAGTTGTATGTAGTATATAGTGTGTATAGTATATTGTTGTATGTAGTATATAGAGTGTGTATAGTATATAGTTGTATGTAGTATATAGTGTGTATAGTATATAGTTGTATGTAGTATATAGAGCGTGTATAGTATATAGTGTGTATAGTATATAGTTGTATGTAGTATATAGTGTATAGTATATAGTTGTATGTAGTATATAGTGTGTATAGTATATTGTTGTATGTAGTATATAGAGCGTGTATAGTATATTGTTGTATGTAGTATATAGTTGTATGTAGTATATAGTGTGTATAGTATATAGTTGTATGTAGTATATAGTGTGTATAGTATATAGTTGTATGTAGTATATAGTGTGTATAGTATATAGTTGTATGTAGTATATAGTGTGTATAGTATATAGTTGTATGTAGTATATAGTTGTATGTAGTATATAGAGCGTGTATAGTATATAGTGTGTATAGTATATAGTGTGTATAGTATATAGTTGTATGTAGTATATAGAGTGTGTATAGTATATAGTTGTGTATAGTATATAGTGTGTATAGTATATAGTTGTATGTAGTATATAGAGTGTGTATAGTATATAGTTGTGTATAGTATATAGTGTGTATAGTATATAGTTGTATGTAGTATATAGTTGTGTATAGTATATAGTGTGTATAGTATATAGTTGTATGTAGTATATAGTTGTGTATAGTATATAGTGTGTATAGTATATAGTTGTATGTAGTATATAGTTGTATATAGTATATAGTGTGTATAGTATATAGTGTGTATAGTATATAGTGTGTATAGTATATAGTTGTATGTAGTATATAGTTGTGTATAGTATATAGTGTGTATAGTATATAGTGTGTATAGTATATAGTGTGTATAGTATATAGTGTGTAAAGTATATTGTTGTATGTAGTATATAGTGTGTATAGTATATAGTTGTGTTAGTATAGTTGTGTATAGTATATCGTGTGTGTATAGTATATAGTGAGTATATAGTGTGTATAGTATATAGTGAGTATATAGTGTGTGTATAGTATATAGTGTGTGTATAGTATATAGTGTGTGTATAGTATATAGTGTGTATAGTATATAGTGTGTATAGTATATAGTTGTGTGTGTATGACGTGTGTGGAGTAGACGTGTAACATTAGCGCCTCTGCTTTATTGCAGCCTCGCGGGCACCGAAGATTATTTATCCACAAAATGGCACGGACGTCAGCAAGGAAGGTAAATCCCCAGTGACACAATCTCTATAGTGACCCGGATCAGACAGCGCCCCCGGTGGTCATACTCTGCACAGCTTCACTATATTGATAATTGGTGTCTATTGTCCTGATTGTCCCGGGGGCTGATCCGCTATAAAATATCCTTATTACAAGATGAGTAGTGATATCACTGCTATAAAATATAATTTACCGGAGCGCTCCACCTCTGGGCCCCGTATACAGCGATTGTCCTCTAATCCAGCATCTCATAATTCAGAAAATCTGATAATCCGGCCTTTATTTCCAGCACAGAAAGGCTCTAATGTGGATTTCACACAAACGGGATCGGAGGTGCGGCCCTGCAGGGATCGGAGGTGCGGCCCTGCAGGGATCGGAGGTGCGGCCCTGCAGGGATCGGAGGTGCGGCCCTGCAGGGATCGGAGGTGCGGCCCTGCAGGGATCGGAGGTGCGGCCCTGCAGGGATCGGAGGTGCGGCCCTGCAGGGATCGGAGGTGCGGCCCTGCAGGGATCGGAGGTGCGGCCCTGCAGGGATCGGAGGTGCGGCCCTGCAGGGATCGGAGGTGCGGCCCTGCAGGGATCGGAGGTGCGGCCCTGCAGGGATCGGAGGTGCGGCCCTGCAGGGATCGGAGGTGCGGCCTGCAGGGATCGGAGGTGCGGCCTGCAGGGATCGGAGAATTTGGCGAGTTCAACTCTCTGAAGATAATTTATCGACCTCTCTCTGTCCGTTTTCTGGTGTAGAAATCTCACATAAGGGCCGAAAGTTTACACCGCCATCAATACACGTCCGCAAAAAAGGGGCGTGCCTTTATAATAGGGGGTGGGGTCAACAAAACCCAACAAATTTACGCCATAAAACCTTTCTGTCACCCTGTTGGGCGCAGCAAGGTGGAAGCCTGGGACAGGCCCCCGACCGGACTCCACTCCCATCAGACAATTCAAAAAATATCTCCGCTCCTCTTCTCCCGTCAGCATGCAAGCTCCTTACGCCACAAAGTGTCAGCACGTTATATGAGCCGCTGCCGCACGCTGAGCGACACGAGGAGTGGAGAGTTACGTGTGTGGTGTCTGATGGGAGGGGGAATTAGGAGACGACATCTTGAAGTCTTTATCATGTTCCTCATCATTCCTGGACAATGTCTGCAGTGTGGCGGGGGCGTTATCCTGCAGTGTGGCGGGGGCGTTATCCTGCAGCGTGGCTGGGGCGTTATCCTGCAGCGTGGCGGGGGCGTTATCCTGCAGCGTGGCGGGGGGCGTTATCCTGCAGCGTGGCGGGGGCGTTATCCTGCAGCGTGGCGGGGGGCGTTATCCTGCAGCGTGGCGGGGGGCGTTATCCTGCAGTGTGGCGGGGGGCGTTATCCTGCAGCGTGGTGGGGGGCGTTATCCTGCAGCGTGGTGGGGGGCGTTATCCTGCAGCGTGGTGGGGGGCGTTATCCTGCAGCGTGGTGGGGGGGGGCGTTATCCTGCAGCGTGGTGGGGGGCGTTGTCCTGCAGCGTGGTGGGGGGCGTTATCCTGCAGCGTGGTGGGGGGCGTTATCCTGCAGCGTGGTGGGGGGGCGTGTTATCCTGCAGCGTGGGGGGGGGCGTGTTATCCTGCAGCGTGGTGGGGGGGCGTGTTATCCTGCAGCGCGGTGGGGGGGCGTGTTATCCTGCAGCGCGGTGGGGGGCGTCATCCTGCAGCGCGGTGGGGGGCGTCATCCTGCAGCGCGGTGGGGGGCGTCATCCTGCAGCGCGGTGGGGGGCGTCATCCTGCAGCGCGGTGGGGGACGTCATCCTGCAGCGCGGTGGGGGACGTCATCCTGCAGCGCGGCGGGGGCGTCATCCTGCAGCGCAACGGGGGCCGTCATCCTGCAGCGCGGCGGGGGCACTCTCCTGCTGACAGGGGGCACTGCCATTAGGGAATATGCTGCCACGATGGGGGTACTTGGTCTGCAGCGATGTTTAGGTCGGGGGTACGGGTCATATCCACATGAATGTCAGGACACAAGGTTTCCCAGCAGAACATTGTCCAGATAGTCACCCTTCCCCCGCTGGTTGGTCTTCTTCCCATAATGCATCCTGGTGCCACCTCCTCCCCAGGTAAGTGCCGCACCCGGCCGTCCACATGATGTAACATGTGATCCATCAGACCAGCGTCTTCCATTACTCCAGTTCTGATGATCACGTGGCCATTGTAGAGACGATCGGAGGTGGCCGGGGTCGGCGCTCTGTCCGGTCTGCGGGTACACGGCCCCATATACAGCGAGCTGCGATGTTCTGCGAGTTCTGACATCTTTATATCATAACCAGCTGTAACTTTATCAGTAATTTGGGATACAGTTGATCTTCTGTGGGATCGGACCAGTGCTAGCCTCCCCTCCCCCGCACCTCAATGAGACTTGTGTGTCCATGACCCTGGTCGCCTTTCCTTGGAGAACTTTTGGTCCGTACTAACCACTGCATCCCAGGGACCCCCCAAGAGAGCAGGGGAACACCCCAAGAGACCGGGGAACACCCCAAGAGACCGGGGAACACCCCACGAGACCGGGGAACATCCCACGAGACCGGGGAACACCCCACGAGACCGGGGAACACCCCACGAGACCGGGGAACACCCCACGAGACCGGGGAACACCCCCCCTTGTCAGACCCCATTGTAACCGGGTCATCAGTGTTATTCACTTCACCTGGCAGAGGTTTTATTGTTACCGCTGAAAGGGATTAATCAGAATTCTGTACTGTGCCTGGTGTAAATATAACACTTCCCAAAATGCAAATCACCAGACGCTGAACAACCAGGGAATGTGGACACATTTCCGTTCTAAAGCTGCAGAATAGTGAGTGCAGCTCTGGAGTATAATACAGGATGTAACTCAGGATCAGTACGGGATATGTAATGTATGTACACAGTGACTCCACCTGCAGAATAGTGAGTGCAGCTCTGGAGTATAATACAGGATGTAACTCAGGATCAGTACGGGATAAGTAATGTAATGTATATATACAGTGACTCCACCAGTAGAATAGTGAGTGCAGCTCTGGAGTATAATACAGGATGTAACTCAGGATCAGTACAGGATAAGTAATGTAATGTATGTACACAGTGACCACCAGCAGAATAGTGAGTGCAGCTCTGGAGTATAATACAGGATGTAACTCAGGATCAGTACAGGATATGTAATGTATGTACACAGTGACTGCACCAGCAGAATTGTGAGTGCAGCTCTGGAGTATAATACAGGATATAACTCAGGATCAGTACAGGATAAGTAATGTAATGTATGTACACAGTGACTCCACCAGCAGAATAGTGAGTGCAGCTCTGGAGTAAAATACAGGATAAGTAATTTAATGCATGTACACAGTGACTCCACCAGCAGAATAGTGAGTGCAGCTCTGGGGTATAATACAGGATATAACTCAGGATCAGTACAGGATAAGTAATGTAATGTATGTACACAGTGACTCCACCAGCAGAATAGTGAGTGCAGCTCTGCAGTATAATACAGGATGTAACTCAGGATCAGTACAGGATAAGTAATGTAATGTATGTACACAGTGACTCCACCAGCAGAATAGTGAGTGCAGCTCTGGAGTATAATACAGGATGTAACTCAGGATCAGTACAGGATAAGTAATGTAATGTATGTACACAGTGACTCCACCAGCAGAATAGTGAGTGCAGCTCTGGAGTATAATACAGGATGTAACTCAGGATCAGTACAGGATAAGTAATGTATGTACACAGTGACTCCACCAGCAGAATAGTGAGTGCAGCTCTGGAGTATAATACAGGATGTAACTCAGGATCAGTACAGGATAAGTAATGTAATGTATGTACACAGTGACTCCACCAGCAGAATAGTGAGTGCAGCTCTGGAGTATAATACAGGATGTAACTCAGGATCAGTGCAGGATAAGTAATGTAATGTATGTACACAGTGACTCTACCAGCAGAATAGTGAGTGCAGCTCTGGAGTATAATACAGGATATAACTCAGGATCAGTACAGGATTAGTAATGTAATGTATGTACACAGTGACTCCACCAGCAGAATAGTGAGTGCAGCTCTGGAGTATAATACAGGATGTAACTCAGGATCAGTACAGGATAAGTAATGTAATGTATGTACACAGTGACTCCACCAGCAGAATAGTGAGTGCAGCTCTGGAGTATAATACAGGATGTAACTCAGGATCAGTACAGGATATGTAATGTATGTACACAGTGACTGCACCAGCAGAATAGTGAGTGCAGCTCTGGAGTATAATACAGGATATAACTCAGGATCAGTACAGGATAAGTAATGTAATGTATGTACACAGTGACTCCACCAGCAGAATAGTGAGTGCAGCTCTGGTCTGGAGTATAATACAGGATGTAACTCAGGATCAGTACAGGATAAGTAAAGTAATGTATGTACACAGTGACTCCACCAGCAGAATAGTGAGTGCAGCTCTGGAGTATAATACAGGATGTAACTCAGGATCAGTGCAGGATAAGTAATGTAATGTATGTACACAGTGACTCTACCAGCAGAATAGTGAGTGCAGCTCTGGAGTATAATACAGGATATAACTCAGGATCAGTACAGGATTAGTAATGTAATGTATGTACACAGTGACTCCACCAGCAGAATAGTGAGTGCAGCTCTGGAGTATAATACAGGATGTAACTCAGGATCAGTACGGGATAAGTAATGTAATGTATATATACAGTGACTCCACCAGCAGAATAGTGAGTGCAGCTCTGGAGTATAATACAGGATGTAACTCAGGATCAGTACAGGATATGTAATGTATGTACACAGTGACTGCACCAGCAGAATAGTGAGTGCAGCTCTGGAGTATAATACAGGATATAACTCAGGATCAGTACAGGATAAGTAATGTAATGTATGTACACAGTGACTCCACCAGCAGAATAGTGAGCGCAGCTCTGGAGTATAATACTGGATGTAACTCAGGATCAGTACAGGATAAGTAATGTATGTACACAGTGACTCCCCCAGCAGAATAGTGAGTGCAGCTCTGGAGTATAATACAGGATATAACTCAGGATCAGTACAGGATAAGTAATGTAATGTATGTACACAGTGACTCCACCAGCAGAATAGTGAGTGCAGCTCTGGAGTATAATACAGGATGTAACTCAGGATCAGTACAGGATAAGTAATGTAATGTATGTACACAGTGACTCCACCAGCAGAATAGTGAGCGCAGCTCTGGAGTATAATACTGGATGTAACTCAGGATCAGTACAGGATAAGTAATGTATGTACACAGTGACTCCCCCAGCAGAATAGTGAGTGCAGCTCTGGAGTATAATACAGGATATAACTCAGGATCAGTACAGGATAAGTAATG